>NC_090436.1:30535591-30835591 GCF_031143425.1 Pleurodeles waltl
TCAACCGCGACCCGGCCTGATTTGCTGGTTCGTCTCGGTAAAGAAAATCTCAGAAAAAGAGACTAAGGGGGTCATTACAACATTGGCGGTATAAGGTGCTTACAGCCGTGCAGAAGACCGCCAATACACCGCCGCGTCCGCGGTAGACCGCCACAGCTATTATGACACACATCACGGAATCCGCCGAAATTCAGACACCCACACAATACCGCCACACCAAAGGCCAGCGATAAACGTGCGGAAACAAATCCTCCACCTCCACGCCAACAGAAACACGCCCATGCTATTATGACCCACGAATCCACGGGGCGGTCTTTCAACCGCGGTATTCCATTGGCGGTACACACCGCCGTGCTCATAATGCACACACATCTCCAAAACACCACCACATTGGACAATTCCAAATACACACACCTGATACACATACACACACCACTTCCACACACCCAACACAATATAAAACACACACCCACATCACCAACAAACCACTATGACCAAAAATTTTAGTTGAAGGCGACAGAGAGAGCACAGCAATAGACAACCCCACCACACAGAGGCACACAACACCATCACCCACACAACATCCACGCACAAAACACCACATACCACTACACTCACCACACTCATCAACACACACACCACCCCACACATCACACACACCACCCCATGTCACGCCAAAGACACCCCCGCTTCTCCGCGGAGGAGCTCAGGGTCATGGTGGAGGAAATCATCCGGGTAGAGCCACAGCTATTTGGCTCACAGGTACAGCACACATCAATTGCCAGGAAGATGGAGCAATGGCAAAGAATAGTCAACAGGGTCAACGCTGTGGGACAGCACCCAAGAAATAGGGAGGACATCAGGAAGAGGTGGAATGACCTACGGGGGAAGGTGCGTTCAACGGTATCCAGGCACCACATCGCGATACAGCGGACTGGCAGCGGACCACCACCTCCTCCCTCTCAACTAACAACATGGGAGGAGCAAGTCTTGTCCATCCTGCATCCTGAGGGCCTCGGAGGAATCGGTGGAGGAACGGACACTGGTAAGTCAAATCTTAACTATCATAATCCCCACCCTACCTGCATGATATCACACACCCCCACCATCACACCCTCCCCTATCACCCCAAATCCTCACCTATCTACCCATTACACCAACCACCCATCCCAAACCCAAGCCCTGCATGACATAACTAAGCATCGACACCCATCACCAAAGCATTCCCACTGCACAGACCCAGAACACCCCCCAATCATCAGCACACTAGCCCCCCCACAGGAATGCCTGCACTGGGGTTCACGCACACCCAACCATTGCTCACCATGAAACACACACATGCAATAATCATGTACTCATACCCCGCAGGAACCCGAAGGAACGTCACCACACCAGAGGGTCCAGACAACACCACTCCACCCCCAGAAGAGGCCCACAGTGACGATAGCAGCTCTGCCCCACTGGATCTTGATGACCAGCCCGGACCATCATGGGCCTCTGGACAGTCGGTTCCCCTTGCACAGGCACAGCCCAACACCGAGCTGCCATCCTCTGGTAACACCAGCGCAGCACCCACCCAGCGGGCCCAAATCTCCCTACCCAGGACACGTCAATCAGCTGTGTGTCCACCACTACAGGGCACCCAGGGTAACCCACCACCCCAACAACAACAGGGACCTGGGGGCAGTGGTAGTGGGCACACGGTCCAGGGGACGGAGGACCAGGAACACAGGGGAACTGGGAGGGCTGCCATGCGACAGGGGGTGGACAGGCCAAGGGAACCCACTCTCCACGAGGCCCTCTCCTCCATCATGGGAGCATACCACCACTCCCAGGAGACGATGGCCAAGGTCCTGGACAAGTTGCAGGAGACCTTGCGTCTGCAGGAGGAACAATATTTGGGGTTCAGGGAGGAGCTCAGGACCATCGGCTCCGCCCTGGGCAACATCGTAGGGGTGCTGACGGACATTCAAAAGACCTTGAGGGACACCGTGGCACTCCAAGGGGCCCCTGACACTAGGCAGGATGACGAACTGCCCACCACCTCCGCCGGCGCTAGTGGACAGGACGTCCCGCCACAGGACCACCACACCAGCACCCCACCCCCTGCAGACGGACAACCACCATGCAAGCGGGCACTGAGATCCAGGAACAGAACAGAGCAAGATGGCAAGACCCCCGCCAGGAAATAAGACCACCCTGATAGTCCTCCCACTGTCCCACTTTGTTACCCTGCCCAAATCGGAACTGGCCCAGCTCCCCTTCCAATGCCCAGATGTGCAATGTACCTGTGAGACTAATAGACTGGCCTCTGCCATGGACATTCCTCCACCATCACCCATCACCATTTTACATCCCCCCTTCATTTTTGTACACTTGAATAAACACCCTTCAAACACCAAAAAAAATGGAGTCAGTCAATGATTTGTAAATCTGTATAATCAATTACAGTTGCATAATGGGTTACCCATTGGAAGGCTAACATACCTATGTCACACATCACAAGCCCTTCAAGGATGCAAACAGTTGACACGTAGGTTACCACACTTGTGGAACTGAAATGGAAGGGGACAACTCAGTTAAAAAATAGTGAGTGAAATTGAGGTACAGGATAGAGGTAGACGTGTGAAAGTGAATGTAAAGCAAAAATAGAAAATGTGCTCACCTGTGTGTCACTGGAAATATTGCTGTATGACTGACTCCCTGTTGTCGTTTTCGTCTTCCTCAGCTTCATCCTCATCACTGTCCACAGGCTCCACCGGCTCCACAGGCTCCACAGGCTCCACAGCTGCTACAACACCGTCATCTGGATCATCCTCCTGCAGAAAAGGCACCTGGCGTCGCAAAGCCAAGTTATGGAGCATGGAGCAGGTGATGATGATGTCGCACACCTTCTTCGGTGAGTGGAATAGGGATCCACCTGTCATATGGAGGCACCTGAATCTGGCCTTAAGAAGGCCGAAGGTGAGCTCGATAACCCTACTAGTCCGCCCATGGGCCTCATTGTACCGTTCCTCTGCCCTGGTCCTGGGATTCCTCACTGGGGTTAATAGCCAGGAAAGGTTGGGGTAACCAGAGTCCCCCAATAGCCATGCACGGTGCCTCTGGAGTTCACCCATCATATCAGGGATGCTGCTATTGCGCAGGATGTAGGCGTCATGCACAGAGCCAGGGAACATAGCATTTACCTGGGAGATGTACTGGTCTGCCAAACAGACCATCTGGACATTCATAGAATGATAACTCTTCCTGTTCCTGTACACCTGTTCACTCCTGCGGGGGGGACCAGAGCTACATGGGTCCCATCAATGGCACCTATGACGTTGGGGATATGTCCAAGGGCATAGAAGTCACCTTTCACTGTAGGGAAATCCTCCACCTCAGGGAAAATGATGTATCTCCTTAAGTGTTTCAGCAGGGAAGACAACACTCTGGACAACACGTTGGAAAACATAGGCTGGGACATCCCTGATGCCATGGCCACTGTTGTTTGAAATGACCCACTTGCAAGGAAATGGAGCACTGACAGCGCCTGCACGTCAGAGGGGATTCCAGTCGGATGGCGGATTGGTGATATCAGGTCTGGCTCCAACTGATTACACAGTTCCTGGATTGGGGCACGGTCAAACCTGTAGGTCACGATTAAATGTCGCTCCTCCATTGTCAACAGGTCCACCAGCGGTCGGTACACCGGCGGATTCCGCAATCTTCTCATATGTCCCAGCTGACGATGCCTATGAAAGACAACAGCGAAGAAACAGTCACAATTCTTCCAGGTATGTACCCACAGTCACACACAAGACTACCCCAGACAATAAACCCTTCCTGTATGTGTGTTGAGTGTAGGCCTCAGTATGTGTGACGCAGTTGAAAATGAATCCATGTGGGCCCCTGAAATGGCGGCTGCCTGACCTCTAAACTGGGACAATGGGATTGTGGGGTAACAGCGCTGGCATTGCACAGCATCGCGGTAGGCGGTCGTAGAGCGTGGCGAAATACTGCATTGGTTAACAATGGACCCTATGGGTCCCAGGAGCCAATGAACTGGTGCGCCGGCGGTGATGATGCGCCCCGCCGCGGACGTCACCGCTGCGGACGTCACCGCCATTTTCTATCTCTTCAATCACTATATACCTGACCTTCGACAGGAGAGGACCTACACTGCTAGTGCTGCTGTGACCTCGGTCTGGAAGCGACGATGGCTGCTGCGTCTGGGGAACGGGCCCCTGCCTTCACATCGGAGGAGTTGGAGAAACTTGTGGATGGGGTCCACCCCCAGTACACGCTACTCTACGGTCCTCCAGACCAACAGGTTAGTACACAGGGAGCACGTTGTAGGGGCTAGGCCTGGTTGGAGAGGGCTGAGTGGAAGAGGGAAGGGGGCAGAAGTCATACTACAGTAAAGCATGGGAATAAATGGGCCACATGGTCAGAGTATGGAGGGGGCCACACACATTGATGGTGCAATTGGTAATGACTGTTCCTCTTCCCTTGTGCATGTCATGTAGGTCAGCGCCCACCAGAAGAGGGACATTTGCCATGCCATCGCCAAGGACGTCCGGACCCTGGGGGCCCACCAGAGACGGGGCACCCACTGTCGGAAGAGATGGGAGGACATTCGCCGCTGCAGCAAGAAGTCGGCGGAGGCTCAGCTGGGGATGGCCTCCCAATGTGGGAGGGGTGCCCGTCGTAACATGACCCCCCTGATGTTCCGGATCCTGGTGGTGGCCTACCCGGAGTTGGATGGGCGCTTCAGGGCATCACAGCAGACACAAGGGGGTGAGTACAAACTCATTCAGCGGACTTTGCGTGCAGTGGAGGTGTCTGGGTGGGGGAGGTGGGCTGTGGGTGTCCGTAGGCCAGGGCGAGTTAGTTAGGCAAGGCCCCTCCGTTATGTAGACCATGTGGCACTCTACCCCACCTCAGAAAACTAGCAAGTTGAGGTATAGTTGCCCCTGTGGTATTCATGTGCGCAGATTTCCAGCATTGCCATGAAGCCCATATCCATGAAATTGCATGTGCAGAGGGCAGGAGCGCGGCGTTGTGCATTGGGCTGCTGCGTCTGTCTTGTCCGCCAACGGTAGCGGTATGCCATGTACTAAAACTCTCTTACTTCTGTCTCCCCCCCTTTTCCTGCTCTCCCTGTCCGTTTGTACATCAGCATCAACAGGCGGAGGTACAGTGGCACCGGAGCACGAGGGAGCTGCATCCCACATGGCCATGGAGGGCCACACCACAGACTCTGAATACACCAGTGGGACGGAGGGCGAGGGGAGCTTCACGTCGGCCACCGGATCACCAACCAGCGACACAGACTCGTCCGCCGATGTGAGGTCCCCTGTGGTGGCGGCACCATCTGTGCGCCCCACTTCTACAAGTACAGACGCCACCCCCCCTACCAGCACCGCCCTCCCAGCAGCCCCTCAGCGTTCGCCCGTGCCCGCTCACCCAGGAGGGTGGGCATCACCTTCGCCTCTGGCACCTCAGGCCCTGCCCCAGTCACCCCTGCTGCCCTCAGTGAGGAGGCCATTGACCTCCTCAGGTCACTCACTGTTGGGCAGTCTATCATTGTGAATGCCATCCAGGGTGTAGAAAGGGAGTTGCAACACGGTAATGCATTCCTGGAGGGCATTCATTCTGGTCAGGCTGCAATTCAGCGAACCCTGCAATCTCTGGCCTCAGCACTGAGGGCAGCAATTGTCCCTGTGTCCAGCCTCCCCCCTCCAACTTCCTTTACCCAGACCCAATCTCCTGTTTCCCAGCCCATCCCAAGCACACCTACAGACCAGCATGCAGACAAGTCAAGACACCCAAGTAGCTCAAGCAAACATAGGCACCACACACGCCACAAGCACTCACACAAGCATCACACCCATACAGACACAGCAACATCCACTGTCTCCACTGTGTCCCCCTCCTCCTCTTCTCCCTCCTCCCTCCCAGTGTCGTCTACACACACAACTGCATGAACCACATCAACAGGCACTAGGACTCGCACCAGGACACCCAGCACCACACGCCGCTCACCTGCACTCACCACCCCCACTGCCATTTAAACGTCCCCTGTGTCCTCTCCCAGTGTGTCTGTGACGCCCCCTCCCAAAGTACCCAAACGCCGCCAATTACTCACCCAACATCCATCCACTTCACGACAGCCTCCAGTACCTGCACCTGCACCCAAAACAGCTAAAGTGACACCTCCTACAACCACCTCCTCTTCCTCCACTCCCAGACCCCCTCCAGCTACCCATCCCAGTGTTCGTCAGAAACTGTCCCTCTGTCAAATTGACCTTTTTGCCACCACCCCCCTCCAATTCATCAGTCCCGTCGTAGCGCCTCCGCCAAAAAGCCTCCAGGACCAGTGGTGCCTGTTCAAGGTTTTTGGAGTGCACCGTCCACCAGGGCAGGCAGTAGGACCCGGAGCCAAGGCACAGGCAGCCCACCCCCTTTAAAGGCTCTGAAATTGGAGAGTGGACGACGGGACCGTGGCAAGACTCCTGGTGGGACAACAAGTGAAATGGGATCGAAGGCGATTGGTGAGTCAGCTGTAACTCCAAAAAAGGTGGGGAAGGTCCAGAGGAAGTCTGCCCAGCCTGTTGTGAGTGTCACGGCGGAGAAGTGCGCCATAATTTCTGGCGGTCCAGACACAACCGCCAGCACCGTCGTCACTGGTCCAGAGAGCACCGCCAGAGTCACAGCCCAGGAGGGCACAAGTATCGTCACCGGTCCAGAGACCACCGCCGGAGTCACAGCCCAGGCGGGGCCAGGATGCCACAGCCCCGCTGGGCAATGATGGAACGTCATGCCACACACCAATGTCCAGTGTGGAAATCGTCATGCCACACACCAATGTCCAGTGTGGAAATCGTCATGCCACACACCAATGTCCGTATCAGAACCGCCATGTCAAAGCACCGCTGAAGAGGGCAAAGACCGCCATGTCATAGCACCGCTGAAGAGGGCAAAGACCGCCATGTCATAGCACCGCTGAAGAGGGCAATGACCGCCATGTCAAAGCACCGCTGAACAGTCCTGAAACGCCATGTCAAAGCACCACTGAACAGTCCTGAAACGCCATGTCATAGCACCGCTGAAGAGGGCAAAGACCGCCATGTCATAGCACCGCTGAAGAGGGCAATGACAGCCATGTCAAAGCACCGCTGAACAGTCCTGAAACACCATGTCATAGCACCGCTGAAGAGGGCAAAGACCGCCATGTCAAAGCACCGCTGAACAGTCCTGAAACGCCATGTCATAGCACCGCTGAAGAGGGCAAAGACCGCCATGTCATAGCACTGCTGAAGAGGGCAAAGACCACCATGTCATTGCACCGCTGAAGAGGGCAATGACCGCCATGTTAAAGCACCGATGGGGAGGGCAATGCACCAGGTAGAAATGAATGGCCCACCACATCAGGCATCCTTATCCCATGAGCAGCTGGGACAGTGACAGGACACTACCATTCACGGGGAGACTCATTCAGTCTGGGCACCTGTCACCCCCCAGTACCAGTATGGACCTGCATCAACTTGAGAGACTGTGGCTTTGCACTCCCCAGGATGTGACAGTGGGCAAGCCACCCACTGTATAGACTTGAGAGACTGTGGCTTTGCACTCCCCAGGATGTGACAGTGGGCAATCCACCCACTGTATAGACTTGAGAGACTGTGGCTTTGCACTCCCCAGGACACATCAATGGGCATGGAGCCCCGTCGTGGATCTGGCATGGCGTTTATGTGGCTGAGGTGCCCCCCCTTCCCTTCCCCCTGAGGTGCCTGTAGTGTTTCTATCTGATGCCCTGGCAGTGTTCTCTCCTATTTTGGTCAGGTATCTATAGTGGGCCTCGCCCATGCATTTTTGGACTGTTTGTGCACGGACATTGTGTACATATCTGCACTACTTCTCGGATTGTATATATGTAAATGAGAGTGATTTTGGTATACATTTATTTGTATATTTTTGTATGACATGTATATTGGCACATTACAAAGTTTGACCGAAATTTGCATTGTCTTTGCATTCTTCCGGGGGAATTGTGGGTTGTTACTGTGATGTTTGTGACTGCATTGGTGTGTTGATTGTAATATGCGAGGGTGGGGGTGGGGGTGTTTGGCGGGTGTCCCCCTAACTTTTGCCTCCCCCGTGTCGTAGGTGCTGTACTCACCGGTATCTTCTGCGCCTACGTCACTGTTGGTCGTGAAGGAGCAGAAAGACAAGGGCAGGTAGTATATGGAGTTCGGGGTCCATGGAGTCGTTGTTCCTCGTGGGATATGTTAAGGTAAGCGTTTTCCCATAGCAAAAGCTGTTTCCGCCGTGTTTTTATCCACGGTGAATCCGCCCCGGAAAAGGTGGCGGATTGGCCTGTTCTGATTCTGTGGGCGGTACATTGTCTCCCGCCTGTCTGTTGGCGGTTACCGCCGCGCTGCTTGTCTGTACCGCCGTGGCGGGCGAAGTGTTAAAGTGGCTGTCTTTGTTGGCGGTTTCCGCCAGGGTCATAATTCCCTTTTTTTGTCGCATCTTTAACACCGTCCGCCAGGGTTGTAATGACCGCCTAAGTCCGAAGGTAAAAAGTTGACCGGGACCTCCCAGCCAGCGTATCCGAGGAGGGCTCCATGGACATCGGATCAAGATCCAGGTTTACCCCGGTCGAAGGATTTTCACCTCGAAAAAACGACTAAGTCCGAAGGTAAAAATCTCCACCGAGGATTCCAGCATCGCGTATCCGGAGAAGGGCTCCAGGAGGTCGGATTGGACTGGCAGGTTTGTCCCGCTGAAGAAAATCTTTGAAAAAAAGACTAAGGGGGTCATTCTGACGGCCACGAATGACGGAAGCACCGCCAAAAGGCTGGCGGTGCTTCAATCCCCATTCCGACCGCGGCAGTAAAGCCACGGTCGGATTGCCGGGGCCGGCGTTCATCCGCCGTTTTTGCCCCGGCTGGGAGAATCCACCAGGGCAGCGCTGCAAGCAGCGCTGCCCTAGGGATTCTGACCCCCGTACCGCCTGCCTGTTTCTGGCGGTTTTCACCGCCAGAAAGAGGCTGGCGGTAACAGGTGTCCTGGGGCCCCTGGTGGCCCCTGCACTGCCCATGCCACTGGCATGGGCAGTGCAGGGGCCCCCTAACAGGGCCCCGGCCTGCTTTTTACTGTCTGCATGGCAGACAGTGAAAAGCGCGACGGGTGCAACTGCACCCGTCGCACCGCCGGCTCCATTCGGAGCCGGCTCCTGTGTTGCGGCCTCATTCCCGCTGGGCCGGCGGGCGCTAACTTGGTTAGCGGCTGCCGGCCCAGCGGGAATGTCAGAATGGGGGCCACGGAATTTTGGCCGCGTGGCGGCCAAATGGCAGTTTCCGCCTGGCGGGCGGCGGAAGCCGCCCGCCAGAGTTGGAATCACCCCCTAAGTGTGAAGGTAAACTTTTAACCGAGGCCTCCCGCGGCCTGTAGCCGAGCAGGGCTCCATCGCGGTCGGCCTGAAACTTTGACTTTGCCCCGGTCAAGGTGCAACCAGATGACCCGATTGGCACTTTTTGTTTCTAGGCGCTAAAAAAAATTAAAAACAATTAAAAATTCATATCTCCGGTTCCCCTTATCCGATTTTATTAGTTTTGGTGCCATTTTAAAGATAAAAATATAATCTATTTTTATAAATTGTTGTTGGATTTTTAACTGTTTCCTGTGTTTTATTTAATTACTGTTTTGTGATATTTGAATGCTTTACACTCTGTCTCCTAAGTTAAGCCTTGACGCTCGTTGCCAAGCTACCAAGGGTTGAGCTGAGTTTAATTTACTGAGACCTAACTGGACCTAAGTGGAGGTTAGTGGCCTATTGCTAAGTGTAGGGACCTACCTGCCCTTACCAATAACCCATTTTCCAACATTTTTGGTGAGCAGTGGTGGGATCCTGTACTCGTGTTCAGTATCACGTTACAGTTTTAAGTAAAACAAATTAAAAATCCTTTAAATTGTCCTAGTGCAAAAATTGTTTTTCATTTTTAATTTGGATTAATTTCAATTATTGATTTTTTGTGATTTTTCTAAATTCTTGTTTTAAATTTTTGCAAACATTTTTGTTGACACAAAACTAGGGAACCATGGAGCTTGATCTGGCTAGCCTACCCACACTGACAGTAGTCCAGCTTAGGGGGTTGTGTACTGAAAGAGGGTTGCCTGCAACCACTGATCTCAGGAAGCATGTCCTGATCAAATCCCTGACAGCATGGGCTGAGGCCCAAGAGGTAGACCCAGAGGAGCTCCAGAGGAGGGAGAAGTAGGGGAGGATGCTAGCTCTAACCACTCAGGGGAGGGAGGGCATCTGAGCCTAAGTGAGAATGAGGAAGACCAGTCCTCATTACATACAGTCACTAGGGGCAGTCCCAAAGCTAGTTGGGGGAAGAGGGTCCCTTCAGGAGGAGAGAACCTGTCCCTCAGAGAAAGAGAGCTGGAGGCCCAGCTAGCATACATAGCTTTGGAGGCAGAGAAGCTGGCCCTAGAAAAGAAAAAGTGGGCAAAGAGAGAGAAAAGAGATGGTGGCAGCGACAGGGAAGTTGAGGTGTCCCTTGGTGGGGGTTTTTGCCCCAGATTACCCAAAGGGGTGGTTCCTGCTTATGTAGAGGGGGATGACATAGACAAGTGGTTGGAGGCCTTTGAGAGGGCACTCCAAATGAGAAGGGTTAGGCCTCAATACTGGGGTTCCCTTTTGTGGGAGTTGGACCCCAACTCAGGGAGGGATAGGCTTCTGACCTTAAGGGGGGAGGAGGCAGATTCATACCCTAGTATGAAGAGGTGCTTAACCAAGAAGTTTGGTCTAACCCCAGAGCAGTATAGAATGAAGTTCAGGGACACCCAGAAGGTCAGTACCCAGTCTTGGGTTGACTTTGTAGACACCTCACTTAAGGCGCTAGAGGGCTGGATTATTGGTAACAAAGTAAATACTTATGAGGGGTTATACAATCTGATCATGAGAGAGCACATCTTGACCAATTGTACTCAAGAAAGGTTACGCCAGCATGTAGTGGACTCTAAGCAGACCAACCCTAGAGAGCTAGGGGAGGCAGCTGATGAGTGGTTGACAACCAGGGTGGTTGTCAAGTCCCAAGGGGGAGACTCCAAGAAGGGGGGGGTCAGGTCCCCAAAAACCTAAGGAGGGAGGTTGTAAGCCCACCACAGAGACTCCCTCTGTACCCCAGAACCCTAAGAAGGAGGAGAGTAAATCCCACTCCCACTCTGACAAGCAGAGACAGGGAGACCCAGGGTTAAAAAAGCTCTTGGACAGTAAGGCTTGCTTTGACTGTCAGCAGACAGGTCACTTCACAGGAGATGCAGCCTGTCCAAAGAAGGTGGTTAGCACTGGGCTGTCCAGTGTAGCCATGGAGGAGGACTCCTCAGATGATGAAGTCCTCCTAGCATTGAGCTGGGAGACAGGACCAGATGGTAAGCTGGTGATAAAGGGGGTGGGAGTAGGCACTTCCACCCCATTCAGGTGAATGGGATCCCTACCACTGGCCTGAGAGACACCTGTGGCAGTCACACTATAGTGAGTGACCGGTTAGTGACCCCAGACATGTATGTCCCCGGAGAGACAAGGAAAGTCAGGATAGCCACAGGGGAGGTCACCTCCAAACCTGTAGCCATAGTGCCCCTATAGAGGGAGGGTATCCTTGACTGGTTTAGGGTGGTAGTCAGTGCTGACCTCCCCCTAGATTGTATCCTGGGCAATGACCTCCCAGAGGTGAGTCTGGTCCCAGATGGGGCGGTCGCCCAGGGCGCCCCCCCCCAACCCAAAGTCCTGGGGAGTCAGTCCCTACAGTTAGGAGACAGGGGTCCCCACGAAAAGGAAAGAAGAAAAGGATGGGTTTTTCCACTCTTAAAGAGAGTTCCAGGGAGCCAAAGGCCTTCTGCCCCAGTAGGGGGGGAGCCCAGAGTTGGCACTGGTGAGGCCTCCCCTGACAACAAGGAATACCTGAGTAGTCAGGAAGCTGTCCAGATGCAGGGTGTTGCCCCTGCACTGACAGAAGGGAGAGTGGAAGGAGGGTGTCTGCCACAGAAGGTGGTAGCCCCCCACTCTAGACAGCAAGAGGGGTGCCAGGACCCCACAGTTGCCCCTAAAGCAGCTCAGCCACCTGTCAGTGGAGAGCTTAGGGTGTGGTTCTGGGTACTGACAGCTGTCAGTAGCCTCTGCTGGGTGCTAGCCTTCCTGGCAGCACTGTACTTGGCCTGGGAGGCAGACACCAGGGCCAATAGCAAAGTAGGCCCCCTGACCCTGTTGGTCATGGTGGGGTTGCTCAAGTGTTGGGTGACCTCTTTGGGTAAGCTAGGTGTTGCCCTAGCAAAGTTAGGAGTAGGGGAGGTGGGCACCTCACTACCCAAGTTGGCAGAGAGAGAGGAGGAAGACCCCCCCCTAGAGGGAAGTTTCAGTTTGAGATGGGTCCCTTCACTGTTGGGGTGGGTTCACTACCCAGAGGGAGTGACCCTGACAGGAGGATGTAAGGCAGAGTAGGCCCTGCAAAGGGACAGCCAGTTTTCTTCACTGTCTTCCTCGCCTAACAAGCCAGGAAGACTCTCCCAGGGTTGGGCTGAGTCTCCTGGGCGTGTGGGCTGGGGGGGGCTTGTGTGAGAAAACAGGGCTGATTGCAGAGGCCCCCTAACTTTTTGCCCCCATTTTCCCCTTTTTGCTGGTGTTTTCCTGACTCTGATGGTGCCCTGGGTACTGCTAACCAGTCCCAGGGCCTGTGCTCTGTGTAAAATCAATATGCAAATTAGGCCAATTATAATTGGCTAAGTTAACCTACCTATAAGTCCCTAGTATATGGTAGGGCATGTAGGTTTAGGGACCACAGCATAAGTAGTGCACCCATAGGTGCACTGCTGAGGTGCCCAGTGTCATTTTAAAGGCAGGCCTGCCTTGCTGGCTGCTTTTAAATTAAAGTTATATGCAAATTCGACTTTGGAATTAAAAGTAGTTCCAAAGTCTTAAACTACCTTATTTTTACATATAAGTCACCCCTAAGGTGTGCCCTATGTGCCCCTAGGGCTGGGTGCCATGTAACTATAAGCAGGGACCTTATAAAAATAGTTTTATAAGCCCTGGTGAGGTAAAAACAGCCAAATTCGTTTTTCCCTCATTGCAGTAAATGGCCTTCATAGGCTAGAATGGGGAGACTTTATTTTAATTTTTAAAGTCTCCTTAAATGATGCATACCAAGAATTTGGTATCAAATTAATTGTTGTAATAAATCCCACAACTTCCAGTTGTTGGATTTAATATAACTTGTTCAGGTAAAGAGTTTTAAACTTTACCTGAAAAGTTGCCAATTTCAGCCCTGCATTGTTTTTGCTGCTGTGCTCTGATTGGCCAGCCTCTAGGAGCTTGGCCAAGCTGCCTTGATGAGGTTTGAAGTGGCCTGGCTTCACACAAAGGAATGTGCCTGTGGGAAGGAATCTCCCCTCAGCAGATGGTGAGGCAGGAAGGGGGAGGGCTGCCAAACTGGTCTTCAAAGGCAGAGAAGGACATTTGGAGCAACCAGCAACACCCCCACATCCTGCAACCCCAGACAACTAGGTGCCCCCTTGATTAGATTAGGAGAGGGCAGGAGAGGGGTGTGTTTATGATTTTTAGCCACACCAGTGGGTGGGCTCTGCCAGATGTAACCTCCAAAAATCAGATTCAGCCATGATGGATTTTTAGAGAATGTTGCCTCCTGGGATTGATTTTTGCCACACTTCCCAGGAAGTGGTCCTCACAGGGGAAAGGACCCTGCACCTGATTGGAGAACCAGGACCCACCCTGCTTTTCACCCAGGAGCAAGGATAAAAATGGCAGACCTGCACCCACACCTCAGTTCCCTACCACATCCAACGAGGAAGAACTACAGAAGAAGAAGGACTGCCCTGCTGGACCCCTGGCCTGCACCTGGAACCTGCACTCAGAAGGACTGCACCAGCTGCACACTTGGGCTTCACCACAAGAAGGACTTTGCCTGGCTTCAACTGGTTCAAGGAGGGACTCCCTGTTTGCTACAGGTGAAAAATTGCTATCCAGAGTCCCCTGCACCAACTCCTGAAGAAAGTGACCAGCTGACCACTGTCCAGTGGCCAAAAAGGAGTTTGAGCCAGGTGCATTCTGGGAGTTGTAGTCCGCACCACCAAGGACCATCTCAGAACTTCTGGACCCTTGGGGTGAGCTGTGGACCCCAAAAGAACCTCAAAAGGACATCTGGGAGAAGCCCCAGAAGTTTGGAGAAGTTTGGACAACTTTTGTAAAAAAGCTCCATAGAGGGACCGACCCGCCGCTGCAACTCTAGCCGGCTTGCCTCAACCGCGACCCGGCCTGATTTGCTGGTTCGTCCCGGTAAAGAAAATCTCAGAAAAAGAGACTAAGGGGGTCATTACAACATTGGCGGTATAAGGTGCTTGCCGCCGTGCAGAAGACCGCCAATACACCGACGTATCCGCGGTAGACCGCCACAGCTATTATGACACACATCACGGAATCCGCCAAAATTCAGACACCCACACAATACCGCCACACCAAAGGTCAGTGATAAACATGCGGAAACAAATCCTCCACCTCCACGCCAACAGAAACACGGCCATGCTATTATGACCCACTAATCCACGCGGCGGTCTTTCAACCGCGGTATTCCATTGGGGGTACACACCGCTGCGCTCAAAATACACACACATCTCCAAAACACCGCCACATTGGACAATTCCAAATACACACACCCGATACACATACAAACAACACTCCCACACACCCAACACAATATAAAACACACACCCACATCACCCACAAACCCCTACAACCAAAAATCTGAGTTGAAGGCGACAGAGAGAGCACAGCAATAGACAACCCCACCACACAGAGGCACACGACACCATCACCCACACAACATCCACGCACAAAACACCACATACCACTACACTCACCACACTCATCACCACATACACCACCCCACACATCACACACACCACCCCATGTCACGCCAAAGACACCCCCGCTTCTCCGAGGAGGAGCTCAGGGTCATGGTGGAGGAAATCATCCGGGTAGAGCCACAGCTATTTGGCTCACAGGTACAGCACACATCAATAGCCAGGAAGATGGAGCTATGGCAAAGAATAGTCGACAGGGTCAACGCTGTGGGACAGCACCCAAGAAATAGGGAGGACATCAGGAAGAGGTGGAACGACCTACGGGGGGAAGGTGCGTTCAACAGTATCCAGGCACCACATCGCGGTACAGCGGACTGGCGGTGGACCACCACCTCCTCCCCCTCAACTAACAACATGGGAGGAGCAAGTCTTGTCCATCTTGCATCCTGAGGGCCTCGGAGGAGTCGTTGGAGGAACGGACAATGGTAAGTCAAATCTTAACTATCATAACCCCCACCCTGCCTGCATGATATCACACCGCCCCACCATCACACCCTCCCCTATCACCCCAAATCCTCACCTATCTACCCATTACACCAACCACCCATCCCAAACCCAAGCCCTGCATGACATAACTAAGCATCGACACCCATCACCAAAGCATGCCCACTGCACTGACCCAGAACACCCCCCAACCATCAGCACACAAGCCCCCCCACAGGAATGCCTGCACTGGGGTTCACGCACACCCAACCATTGCACACCATGAAACACACACACATGCAATAATCATGTACTTATACCCCCGCAGGAACCCGAAGGAACGTCACCACACCAGAGGGTCCAGACAACACCACTCCACCCCCAGAAGAGGCCCACAGTGACGATAGCAGCTCTGCCCCACTGGATCTTGATGACCAGCCCGGACCATCTGGGCCTCGGGACAGTCGGTTCCCCTTGCCCAGCCACAGCCCTACACCGAGCTGCCACCCTCTGGTAACACCAGCACAGCACCCACCCAGCGGGCCCAAACCTCCCTACCCAGGACAGGTCAATCAGCTGTGTGTCCACCACTACAGGGCACCCAGGGTAACCCACCACCCCAACAACAACAGGGACCTGGGGGCAGTGGTAGTGGGCACACGATCCAGGGGACGGAGGCACAGGAACATAGGGGAACTGGGAGGGCTGCTGTGCGACACAGGGTGGACAGGCCAAGGGAACCCACTCTCAACGAGGCCTCTCCTCCATCATGGGAGCATACCACCACTCCCAGGAGATGATGGCCACGGTCCTGGACAAGTTGCAGGAGACCCTGCGTCTGCAGGAGGAACAATATTTGGGGTTGAGGGAGGAGCTCAGGACCATCGGCTCCGCCCTGGGCACCATCGTAGGGGTGCTGACGGACATTCAAACGAGCTTGAGGGACACCGTGGCACTCCAAGGGGCCCCTGAGACTAGGCAGGACGACGAACTGCCCACCACCTCCGCCGGCGCTAGTGGACAGGACGTCCCGCCACAGGACCACCACACCAGCACCCCACCCCCTGCAGACGGACAACCACCACGCAAGCGGGCACTGAGATCCAGGAACAGGACAGAGCAAGATGGCAAGACCCCCGCCAGGAAATAAGACCACCCTGATAGTCCTCCCACTGTCCCACTTTGTTACCCTGCCCAAATCGGAACTGGCCCAGCTCCACTTCCAATGCCCAGATGTGCAATGTACCTGTGAGACTAATAGACTGGACTCTGCCATGGACATTCCTCCACCATCACCCATCACCATTTTACAACCCCCCTTCATTTTTGTACACTTAAATAAACACCCTTCAAACACCCAAAAAATTGAGTCAGTCAATGATTTGTAAATCTGTATAATCAATTACAGTTGCATAATGGGCTACCCATTGGAAGGCTAACATACCTATGTCACACATCACAAGCCCTTCAAGGATGCAAACAGTTGACACGTAGGTTACCACACTTGTGGAACTGAAATGGAAGGGGACAATTCAGTTAACAAATAGTGAGTGAAATTGAGGTACAGGATAGAGGTAGATGTGTGAAAGTGAATGTAAAGGAAAAATAGAAAATGTGCTCAACAGTGTGTCACTGGAAATATTGCTGTATGACTGACTCCCTGTTGTCGTTTTCGTCTTCCTCGTCTTCATCCTCATCACTGTCCACAGGCTCCACAGGCTCCACAGCTGCTACAACACCGTCATCTGGATCATCCTCCTGCAGAAAAGGCACCTGGCGATGCAAAGCCAAGTTATGGAGCATGGAGCAGGCGATGATGATGTCGCACACCTTCTTGGGTGAGTAGAATAGGGATCCACCTGTCTTATGGTGGCACCTGAACCTGGCCTTAAGAAGGCCGAAGGTGCGCTCGATAACCCTCCTAGTCCGCCCATGGGCCTCATTGTACCGTTCCTCTGCCCTGGTCCTGGGATTCCTCACTGGGGTCAATAGCCAGGAAAGGTTGGGGTAACCCCAATAGCCATACACTGTGCCTCTGGAGTTCACCCATCATATCAGGGATGCTGCTATTGCGCAGGATGTAGGCGTCATGCACAGAGCCAGGGAACATAGCATTTACCTGGGAGATGTACTGGTCTGCCAAACAGACGATTTGGACATTCATAGAATGATAACTCTTCCTGTTCCTGTACACCTGTTCACTCCTGCGGGGGGGACCAGAGCTACATGGGTCCCATCAATGGCACCTATGACGTTGGGGATATGTCCAAGGGCATAAAAGTCACCTTTCACTGTAGGCAAATCCTCCACCTCAGGGAAAATGATGTATCTCCTTACGTGTTTCAGCAGGGCAGACAACACTCTGGACAACACGTTGGAAAACATAGGCTGGAACATCCCTGATGCCATGGCCACTGTTGTTTGAAATGACCCACTTGCAAGGAAATGGAGCACTGACAGCACCTGCACGTCAGGGGGGATTCCAGTCGGATGGCGGATTGGTGAAATCAGCTCTGGCTCCAACTGGGTACACAGTTCCTGGATTGTGTCACGGTCAAACCTGTAGGTCACGATTAAATGTTGCTCCTCCATTGTCAACAGGTCCACCAGCGGTCAGTACACCGGCGGATTCCGCCATCTTCTCATATGTCCCAGCTGACGGTGCCTACGAAGGACAACAGCGAAGAAACAGTCACAATTCTTCCAGGTATGTACCCACAGTCACACACAAGACTACCCCAGACAATAAACCCTTTCTGTATGTGTGTTGAGTGTAGGCCTCAGTATGTGTGATGCAGTTGAAAATGAATCCATGTGGGCCCCTGAAATGGCGGCTGCCTGACCTCTAAACTGGGACAATGGGATTGTGGGGTAACAGCGCTGGCGTTGCACACCGTCGCGGTAGGCGGTCGTAGAGCGCGGCGCAATGCTGCATTGGTTCACAATGGACCCTATGGGTCCCAAGAGCCAATGAACAGGTGCTCCGGCGGTGATGATGCGCACGTCGCGGACGTCACCGTTGCGGACGTCACCGCCATTTTCTATCTCCTCAATCACTAGATACCTGACCTTCGACAGGAGAGGACCTACACTGCTAGTGCTGCTGTGACCTCGGTCTGGAAGCGACAATGGCTTCTGCGTCTGGGGAAAGGGCCCCTGCCTTCACATCGGAGGAGTTGGAGAAACTTGTGGATGGGGTCCTCCCCAGTACACACTACTGTACGGTCCTCCAGACCAACAGGTTAGTACATAGGGAGCACGTTGTAGAGGCTAGGCCTGGGTGGAGAGGGCTGGGTGGAAGAGGGAAGGGGGCAGAAGTCATACTACAATAAAGCATGGGGATAAATGGGCCACATGGTCAGAGTATGGAGGGGGCCACACACATTGATGGTGCAATTGGTAATGACTGTTCCTCTTCCCTTGTTCATGTCATGTAGGTCAGCGCCCACCAGAAGAGGGACATTTGCCATGCCATCGCCAAGGACGTCCGGACATTGGGGGCCCACCAGAGACGGGGCACCCACTGCCGGAAGAGATGGGAGGACATTCGCCGCTGCAGCAAGAAGACGGCGGAGGCTCATCTGGGGATGGCCTCCCAAAGTGGGAGGGGTGCCAGTCGTAACATGAGCCCCCTGATGTTCCAGATCCTGGCGTTGGCCTACCCGGAGTTGGATGGGCGCTTCAGGGCATCACAGCAGACACAAGGGGGTGAGTACAAACTCATTCAGCGGACTTTGCGTGCAGTGGAGGTGTCTGGGTGGGGGAGGTGGGCTGTGGGTGTCCGTAGGCCAGGGCGAGTTAGTTAGGCAAGGCCCCTCCGTAATGTAGGCCATGTGGCACTCTACCCCACCTCAGAAAACTAGCAAGTTGAGGTATAGTTGCCACTGTGGCATCCATGTGCGCAGAGTTCCAGCATTGCCATGTAACCCATATCCATGAAATTGCATGTGCAGAGGGCAGGAGCGCGGCGTTGTGCACTGGGCTGCTGCGTCTGTCTTGTCCGCCAACGGTAGCAGTATGCCATGTACTAAAACTCTCTTACTTCTGTCTCCCCCCCTTTTCCTGCTCTCCCTGTCCGTTTGTACATCAGCATCAACAGGCGAGGTACAGTGGCACCGGAGCACGAGGGAGCTGCATCCCACATGGCCATGGAGGGCCACACCACAGAGTCTGAATTCACCAGTGGGACGGAGGGCGAGGGGAGCTTCACGTCGGCCACCGGATCACCAACCAGCGACACAGACTCGTCTGCCGATGTGAGGTCCCCTGTGGTGGCACCATCTGTGCCCCCCACTTCAACAGGTAGAGCCGCCACCCCCCCTACCAGCACCGCCCTCCCAGCAGCCCCTCAGCGTTCGCCCCGTGCACGCTTTCCCAGGAGGGTGGGCATCACCTTCGCCTCTGGCACCTCAGGCCCTGCCCCAGTCACCCCTGCTGCCCTCAGTGAGGAGGCCATTGACCTCCTCAGGTCACTCACTGTTGGGCAGTCTACCATTGTGAATGCCATCCAGGGTGTAGAAAGGGAGTTGCAACACGGTAATGCATTCCTGGAGGGCATTCATTCTGGTCAGGCTGCCCTTCAGCGAACCCTGCAATCTCTAACCTCAGCACTGATGGCAGCAATTGTCCCTGTGTCCAGCCTCCCCCCTCAAACTTCCTCCACCCAGACCCAATGCCCTGTATCCAAGCCCATCCCAAGCACACCTACAGACCAGCATGCAGACAAGTCAACACACCCAAGTAGCTCAAGCAAACATAGGCACCACACACACCACAAGCACTCACACAAGCATCACACCCATACAGACACAGCAACATCCACTGTCTCCACTGTGTCCCCCTCCTCCTCTTCACCCTCCTCCCTCCAATTCTCGTCTACACACACACCTGCATGCACCACATCTACAGGCACTAGGACTCGCACCAGGACACCCAGCACCACACGCCGCTCACCTGCACTCACCACCTCCACTGCCATTTACACGTCCCCTGTGTCCTCTCCCAGTGTGTCTGTGACGCCCCCTCCCAAAGTACCCAAACGCCGGCAATCACTCACCCAACATCCATCCACTTCACGACAGCCTCCAGTACCTGCACCTGTACCCAAAACAGCTAAAGTGACACCTCCTACAACCACCTCCTCTTCCTCCACTCCCAGACCCCCCCCACCTACCCATCCCAGTGTTCGTCAGAAACTGTCCCTCTGTCAAATTGACCTTTTTGCCCCCACCCCTCCCTCCAATTCATCAGTCCCGTCGTAGCGCCTCAGCCAAAAAGCATCCAGGACCAGTGGTGCCTGTTCAAGGTTTTTTGAGTGCACCGTCCACCAGGGCAGGCAGTAGGAACCAGAGCCAAGGCACAGGCAGCCCACCCCCTGTAAAGGCTCCGAAATTGGAGAGTGGGCGACGGGACCGTGGCAAGACTCCTGGTGGGACTACAAGTGAAATGAGATTGAAGGCGATTGGTGAGTCAGCTTAACTCCAAAAAAGGTGGGGAAGGTCCAGCGGAAGTCTGCCCAGCCTGTTGTGAGTGTCACAGCGGAGAAGTGCGCCATCATTTCCGGCGGTCCAGACACATCCGCCAGCACCGTCGTCACTGGTCCAGAGAGCACCGCGAGAGTCACAGCCCAGGAGGGCTCAAGTATCGTCACCGGTCCAGAGACCACCGCCAGAGTCACCGCCCAGGAGGGCACAAGTATCGTCACTGGTCCAGAGACCACCGCCAGAGTCACAGCCCAGGAGGGCACAAGTATCGTCACTGGTCCAGAGACCACCGCCAGAGTCACAGCCCAGGAGGGCACAAGTATCGTCACTGGTCCAGAGAGCACCCCCAGAGTCACAGCCCAGGAGGGCACAAGTATCGTCACTGGTCCAGAGACCACCGCCAGAGTCACAGCCCAGGAGGGCACAAGTATCGTCACTGGTCCAGAGAGCACCGCCAGAGTCACAGCCCAGGAGGGCACAAGTATCGCCACTGGTCTAGAGAGCACCGCCAGAGTCACAGCCCAGGAGGGCACAAGTATCGTCACTGGTCCAGAGACCACCGCCGGAGTCACAGCCCAGGCGGGGCCAGGATGCCACAGCCCCGCTGGGCAATGATGGAACGTCATGCCACACACCAATGTCCAGTGTGGAAATCGTCATGCCACACACCAATGTCCAGTGTGGAAATCGTCATGCCACACACCAATGTCCGTATCAGAACCGCCATGTCAAAGCACCGCTGAAGAGGGCAAAGACCGCTATGTCATAGCACCACTGAAGAGGGCAAAGACCGCCATGTCATAGCACCGCTGAAGAGGGCAATGACCGCCATGTCAAAGCACCGCTGAACAGTCCTGAAACGCCATGTCAAAGCACCACTGAACAGTCCTGAAACGCCATGTCATAGCACCGCTGAAGAGGGCAAAGACCGCCATGTCATAGCACCGCTGAAGAGGGCAATGACAGCCATGTCAAAGCACCGCTGAACAGTCCTGAAACACCATGTCATAGCACCGCTGAAGAGGGCAAAGACCGCCATGTCAAAGCACCGCTGAACAGTCCTGAAACGCCATGTCATAGCACCGCTGAAGAGGGCAAAGACCGCCATGTCATAGCACTGCTGAAGAGGGCAAAGACCGCCATGTCATTGCACCGCTGAAGAGGGCAATGACCGCCATGTCAAAGCACCGATGGGGAGTGCAATGCACCAGGTAGAAATGAATGGCCCACCACATCAGGCATCCTTATCCCATGAGCAGCTGGGACAGTGACAGGACACTACCATTCACGGGGAGACTCATTCAGTCTGGGCACCTGTCACCCCCCAGTACCAGTATGGACCTGCATCAACTTGAGAGACTGTGGCTTTGCACTCCCCAGGATGTGACAGTGGGCAAGCCACCCACTGTATAGACTTGAGAGACTGTGGCTTTGCACTCCCCAGGATGTGAAAGTGGGCAATCCACCCACTGTATAGACTTGAGAGACTGTGGCTTTGCACTCCCCAGGACACATCAATGGGCATGGAGCCCCGTCGTGGATCTGGCTTGGCGTTTATGTGGCTAAGGTGCCCCCCCTTCCCTTCCCCCTGAGGTGCCTGTAGTGTTTCTATCTGATGCCCTGGCAGTATTCTCTCCGATTTTGGTCAGGTATCTATAGTGGGCCTCGCCCATGCATTTTTGGACTGTTTGTGCACGGACATTGTGTACATATCTGCACTACTTCTCGGATTGTATATATGTAAATGAGAGTGATTTTGGTATACATTTATTTGTATATTTTTGTATGACATGTATATTGGCACATTACAAAGTTTGACCGAAATTCGCATTGTCTTTGCATTCTTCCGGGGGAATTGTGGGTTGTTACTGTGATGTTTGTGACTGCATTCGTGTGTTGATTGTAATATGCGAGGGTGGGGGTGGGGGTGTTTGGTGGGTGTCCCCCTAACTTTTGCCTCCCCCGTGTCGTAGGTGCTGTACTCACCGGTATCTTCTGTGCCTACGTCACTGTTGGTCGTGAAGGAGCAGAAAGACAAGGGCAGGTAGTGTATGGAGTTCGGGGTCCATGGAGTCGTTGTTCCTCGTGGGATATGTTAAGGTGAGCGTTTTCCCATAGCAAAAGCTGTTTCCGCCGTGTTTTTATCCACAGTGAATCCGCCCCGGAAAAGGTGGCGAATTGGCCTGTTGTGATACTGTGGGCGGTACATTGTCTCCCGCCTGTCTGTTGGTGGTTACCGCCGCGCTGCTTGTCTGTACCGCCGTGGCAGGCGAAGTGTTAAAGTGGCTGTCTTTGTTGGCGGTTTCCGCCAGGGTCATAATTCCCTTTTTTTGTCCGTCTGACTGTTTGTGGTATTACCGCATCTTTAACACCGTCCGCCAGGGTTGTAATGACCGCCTAAGTCCGAAGGTAAAAAGTTGACCGGGACCTCCCAGCCAGCGTATCCGAGGAGGGCTCCATGGACATCGGATCAAGATCCAGGTTTACCCCGGTCGAAGGATTTTCACCTCGAAAAAACGACTACGTCCGAAGGTAAAAATCTCCACCGAGGATTCCAGCATCGCGTATCCGGAGAAGGGCTCCAGGAGGTCGGATTGGACTGGCAGGTTCGTCCCGCTGAAGAAAATCTTCGAAAAAAAGACTAAGGGGGTCATTCTGACGGCCACGAATGACGGAAGCACCGCCAAAAGGCTGGCGGTGCTTCAATCCCCATTCCGACCGCGGCAGTAAAGCCACGGTCGGATTGCCGGGGCCGGCGGTCATCCGCCGTTTTTGCCCCGGCTTGGAGAATCCACCAGGGCAGCGCTGCAAGCAGCGCTGCCCTGGGGATTCTGACCCCCGTACCGCCAGCCTGTTTCTGGCGGTTTTCACCGCCAGGAAGAGGCTGGCGGTAATGGGTGTCCTGGGGCCCCTGGTGGCCCCTGCACTGCCCATGCCACTGGCATGGGCAGTGCAGGGGCCCCCTAACAGGGCCCCGGCCTGCTTTTTACTGTCTGCATGGCTGCAAGTGCTCCTGTGTTGCGGCCTCATTCCCGCTGGGCCGGCGGGCGCTAACTTGGTTAGCGCCTGCCGGCCCAGCGGGAATGTCAGAATGGGGGCCACGGAATTTTGGCCGCGTGGCGGCCTCCGCCAGAGTTGGAATCACCCCCTAAGTGTGAAGGTAAACTTTTAACCGAGGCCTCCCGCGGCCTGTATCCGAGCAGGGCTCCATCGCGGTCGGCCTGAAACTTTGACTTTGTCAAGGTGCAACCAGATGACCCGATTGGCACTTTTTGTTTCTAGGCGCTAAAAAAAAAAAAAAAAAAAAAAAAATTCATATCTCCGGTTCCCCTTATCCGATTTTATTAGTTTTGGTGCCATTTTAAAGATAAAAATACAATCTATTTTTATAAATTGTTGTTGGATTTTTAACTGTTTCCTGTGTTTTATTTAATTACTGTTTTGTGATATTTGAATGCTTTACACTCTGGGGCTCATTCTGAGCCCGGCGGGTGGCGGGAGCCGGCAAATGACCGCACCGCGGTCAAAAGACCGCGGCGGCCATTCAGACATTTCCTCTGGGCCGGCGGGCGCTCTCCAAAAGAGCGCCCGCCGGCCCAGAGGAAATGCCCCTGCAACGAGGACGCCGGCTCAGAATTGAGCCGGCGTAGTTGCAGGGGTGCGACGGGTGCAGTTTGCACCCGTCGCGTATTTCAGTGTCTGCATTGCAGACACTGAAATACACAGTGGGGCCCTCTTACGGGGGCCCCTGCAGTGCCCATGCCATTGGCATGGGCACTGCAGGGGCCCCCAGGGGCCCCGCGGCACCCCCTACCGCCATCCTGTTCCTGGCGGGCGAACCGCCAGGAACAGGATGGCGGTAGGGGGTGTCAGAATCCCCCATGGCGGCGCAGCAAGCTGCGCCGCCATGGGGGATTCCAAGGGCAGCGGAAAACCGGCGGGAGACCGCCGGTTTTCCTTGTCTGACCGCGGCCGAACCGCCGCGGTCAGAATGCCCTGCGGGGCACCGCCGGTCTGTCGGCGGTGCTCCCGCCGACCCTGGCCTCGGCGGTCTGAGACCGCCGGGGTCAGAATGAGCCCCTCTGTCTCCTAAATTAAGCCTTGACGCTCGTTGCCAAGCTACCAAGGGTTGAGCTGAGTTTAATTTACTGAGACCTAACTGGACCTAAGTGGAGGTTAGTGGCCTATTGCTAAGTGTAGGGACCTACCTGCCCTTACCAATAACCCATTTTCCAACATTTTTGGTGAGCAGCGGTGGGATCCTGTACTTGTGTTCAGTATCACGTTACAGTTTTAAGTAAAACAAATTAAAAATCCTTTAAATTGTCCTAGTGCAAAAATTGTTTTTCATTTTTAATTTGGATTAATTTCAATTATTGATTTTTTGTGATTTTTCTAAATTCTTGTTTTCAATTTTTGCAAACATTTTTGTTGACACAAAACTAGGGAACCATGGAGCTTGATCTGGCTAGCCTACCCACACTGACAGTAGTCCAGCTTAGGGGGTTGTGTACTGAAAGAGGGTTGCCTCCAACCACTGACCTCAGGAAGCATGTCCTGATCAAATCCATGACAGCATGGGCTGAGGCCCAAGAGGTAGACCCAGAGGAAGCTCCAGAGGAGGGAGAAGTAGGGGAGGATGCTAGCTCTAATCACTCAGGGGAGGGAGGGCATCTGAGCCTAAGTGAGAATGAGGAAGACCAATCCTCATTACATACAGTCACTAGGGGCAGTCCCAAAGCTAGTTGGGGGAAGAGGGTCCCTTCAGGAGGAGAGAACCTGTCCCTCAGAGAAAGAGAGCTGGAGGCCCAGCTAGCATACATAGCTTTGGAGGCAGAGAAGCTGGCCCTAGAAAAGAAAAAGTGGGCAAAGAGAGAGAAAAGAGATGGTGGCAGCGACAGGGAAGTTGAGGTGTCCCTTGGTGGGGGTTTTTGCCCCAGATTACCCAAAGGGGTGGTTCCTGCTTATGTAGAGGGGGATGACATAGACAAATGGTTGGAGGCCTTTGAGAGGGCACTCCAAATGAGAAGGGTTAGGCCTCAATACTGGGGTTCCCTTTTGTGGGAGTTGGACCCCAACTCAGGGAGGGATAGGCTTCTGACCTTAAGGGGGGAGGAGGCAGATTCATACCCTAGTATGAAGAGGTGCTTAACCAAGAAGTTTGGTCTAACCCCAGAGCAGTATATAATGAAGTTCAGGGACACCCAGAAGGTCAGTACCCAGTCTTGGGTTGACTTTGTAGACACCTCACTTAAGGCGCTAGAGGGCTGGATTATTGGTAACAAAGTAAATACTTATGAGGGGTTATACAATCTGATCATGAGAGAGCACATCTTGACCAATTGTACCCAAGAAAGGTTACGCCAGCATGTAGTGGACTCTAAGCAGACCAACCCTAGAGAGCTAGGGGAGGCAGCTGATGAGTGGTTGACAACCAGGGTGGTTGTCAAGTCCCAAGGGGGAGACTCCAAGAAGGGGGGGGGGTCAGGTCCCCAAAAACCTAAGGAGGGAGGTGGTAAGCCCACCACAGAGACTCCCTCTGTACCCCAGAACCCTAAGAAGGAGGAGAGTAAATCCCACTCCCACTCTGACAAGCAGAGACAGGGAGACCCAGGGTTAAAAAAGCTCTTGGACAGTAAGGCTTGCTTTGACTGTCAGCAGACAGGTCACTTCACAGGAGATGCAGCCTGTCCAAAGAAGGTGGTTAGCACTGGGCTGTCCTGTGTAGCCATGGAGGAGGACTCCTCAGATGATGAAGTCCTCCTAGCATTGAGCTGGGAGACAGGACCAGATGGTAAGCTGGTGATCAAGGGGGTGGGAGTAGGCACTTCCACCCCATTCAGGTGAATGGGATCCCTACCACTGGCCTGAGAGACACCTGTGCCAGTCACACTATAGTGAGTGACCGGTTAGTGACCCCAGACATGTATGTCCCCGGAGAGACAAGGAAAGTCAGGATAGCCACAGGGGAGGTCACCTCCAAACCTGTAGCCATAGTGCCCCTATAGAGGGAGGGTATCCTTGACTGGTTTAGGATGGTAGTCAGTGCTGACCTCCCCCTAGATTGTATCCTGGGCAATGACCTCCCAGAGGTGAGTCTGGTCCCAGATGGGGCGGTCGCCCAGGGCGCCCCCCCCAACCCAAAGTCCTGGGGAGTCAGTCTCTACAGTTAGGAGACAGGGGTCCCCAAGAAAAGGAAAGAAGAAAAGGATGGGTAGGCCACTCTTAAAGAGAGTTCCAGGGAGCCAAAGGCATTCTGGCCCAGTATGGGGGGAGCCCAGAGTTGGCACTGGTGAGGCCTCCCCTGACCCCAAGGAATACCTGAGTAGTCAGGAAGCTGTCCAGATGCAGGGTGTTGCCCCTGCACTGACAGAAGGGAGAGTGGAAGGAGGGTGTCTGCCACAGAAGGTGGTAGCCCCCCACTCTAGACAGCAAGAGGGGTGCCAGGACCCCAAAGTTGCCCCTAAAGCAGCTCAGCCACCTGTCAGTGGAGAGCTTAGGGTGTGGTTCTGGGTACTGACAGCTGTCAGTAGCCTCTGCTGGGTGCTAGCCTTCCTGGCAGCACTGTACTTGGCCTGGGAGGCAGACCCCAGGGCCAATAGCAAAGTAGGCCCCCTGACCCTGTTGGTCATGGTGGGGTTGCTCAAGTGTTGGGTGACCTCTTTGGGTAAGCTAGGTGTTGCCCTAGCAAAGTTAGGAGTAGGGGAGGTGGGCACCTCACTACCCAAGTTGGCAGAGAGAGAAGAGGAAGACCCCCCCTAGAGGGAAGTTTCAGTTTGAGATGGGTCCCTTCACTGTTGGGGGGGGTTCACTACCCAGAGGGAGTGACCCTGACAGGAGGATGTAAGGTAAAGTAGGCCCTGCAAAGGGACAGCCAGTTTTCTTCACTGTCTTCCTCGCCTAACAAGCCAGGAAGACTCTCCCAGGGTTGGGCTGAGTCTCCTGGGCGTGTGGGCTGGGGGGGGCTTGTGTGAGAAAACAGGGCTGATTGCAGAGGCCACCTAACTTTTTGCCCCCATTTTGCCCTTTTTGCTGGTGTTTTGCTGACTCTGATGGTGCCCTGGGTACTGCTAACCAGTCCCAGGGCCTGTGCTCTGTGTAAAATCAATATGCAAATTAGGCCAATTATAATTGGCTAAGTTAACCTACCTATAAGTCCCTAGTATATGGTAGGGCATGTAGGTTTAGGGACCACAGCATAGGTAGTGCACCCATAGGTGCACTGCTGAGGTGCCCAGTGTCATTTTAAAGGCAGGCCTGCCTTGCTGGCTGCTTTTAAATTAAAGTTATATGCAAATTCGACTTTGGAATTAAAAGTAGTTCCAAAGTCTTAAACTACTTTATTTTTACATATAAGTCACCCCTAAGGTGTGCCCTATGTGCCCCTAGGTCTGGGTGCCATGTAACTATAAGCAGGGACCTTATAAAAATAGTTTTATAAGCCCTGGTGAAGTAAAAACAGCCAAATTCGTTTTTCCCTCATTGTAGTAAATGGCCTTCATAGGCTAGAATGGGGAGACTTTATTTTAATTTTTAAAGTCTCCTTAAATGATGCATACCAAGAATTTGGTATCAAATTAATTGTTGTAATAAATCCCACAACTTCCAGTTGTTGGATTTAATATAACTTGTTCAGGTAAAGAGTTTTAAACTTTACCTGAAAAGTTGCCAATTTCAGCCCTGCATTGTTTTTGCTGCTGTGCTCAGATTGGCCAGCCTCTAGGAGCTTGGCCAAGCTGCCTTGATGAGGTGTGAAGTGGCCTGGTTTCACACAAAGGAATGTGCCTGTGGGAAGGAATCTCCCCTCAGCAGATGGTGAGGCAGGAAGGGGGAGGGCTGCCAAACAGGTCTTCAAAGGCAGAGAAGGACATTTGGAGTAACCAGCAACACCCCCACATCCTGCAACCCCTGACAACTAGGTGTCCCCTTGATTATATTAGGAGAGGGCAGGAGAGGGGTGTGTTTATGATTTTTAGCCACACCAGTGGGTGGGCTCTGCCAGATGTAACCTCCAAAAATCAGATTCAGTCATGATGGATTTTTAGAGAATGTTGCTTCCTGGGATTGATTTTTGCCACACTTCCCAGGAAGTGGGCATCACAGGGGAAAGGACCCTGCACCTGATTGGAGAACCAGGACCCACCCTGCTTTTCACCCAGGAGCAAGGATACAAATGGCAGACCTGCACCCACACCTCAGTTCCCTACAACATCCAATGAGGAAGAACTACAGAAGAAGAAGAACTGCCCTGCTGGACCCTGGCCTGCACCTGGAACCTGCACTCAGAAGGACTGCACCAGCTGCACACTTGGGCTTCACCACAAGAAGGACTTTGCCTTGCTTCAACTGGTTCAAGGAGGGACTCCCTGTTTGCTACAGGTGAAAAATTGCTATCCAGAGTCCCCTGCACCAACTCCTGAAGAAAGCGACCAGCTGACCACTGTCCAGTGGCCAAAAAGGAGTTTGAGCCAGGTGCATTCTGGCAGTTGTAGTCCGCACCCCCCAAGGACCATCTCAGAACTTCTGGACCCTTGGGGTGAGCTGTGGACCACAAAAGAACCTCAAAAGGACATCTGGGAGAAGCCCCAGAAGTTTGGAGAAGTTTGGACAACTTTTGTAAAAAAGCTCCATAGAGTGACTGACCCGCCGCGGCAACCAGGCCTGCCTTGCTGGCTGCTTTTAAATTAAAGTTATATGCAAATTCGACTTTGGAATTAAAAGTAGTTCCAAAGTCTTAAACTACCTTATTTTTACATATAAGTCACCCCTAAGGTGTGCCCTATGTGCCCCTAGGGCTGGGTGCCATGTAACTATAAGCAGGGACCTTATAAAAATAGTTTTATAAGCCCTGGTGAAGTAAAAACAGCCAAATTCGTTTTTCCCTCATTGTAGTAAATGGCCTTCATAGGCTAGAATGGGGAGACTTTATTTTAATTTTTAAAGTCTCCTTAAATGATGCATACCAAGAATTTGGTATCAAATTAATTGTTGTAATAAATCCCACAACTTCCAGTTGTTGGATTTAATATAACTTGTTCAGGTAAAGAGTTTTAAACTTTACCTGAAAAGTTGCCAATTTCAGCCCTGCATTGTTTTTGCTGCTGTGCTCTGATTGGCCAGCCTCTAGGAGCTTGGCCAAGCTGCCTTGATGAGGTTTGAAGTGGCCTGGCTTCACACAAAGGAATGTGCCTGTGGGAAGGAATCTCCCCTCAGCAGATGGTGAGGCAGGAAGGGGGAGGGCTGCCAAACTGGTCTTCAAAGGCAGAGAAGGACATTTGGAGCAACCAGCAACACACCCACATCCTGCAACCCCAGACAACTAGGTGCCCCCTTGATTAGATTAGGAGAGGGCAGGAGAGGGGTGTGTTTATGATTTTTAGCCACACCAGTGGGTGGGCTCTGCCAGATGTAACCTCCAAAAATCAGATTCAGCCATGATGGATTTTTAGAGAATGTTGCTTCCTGGGATTGATTTTTGCCACACTTCCCAGGAAGTGGTCATCACAGGGGAAAGGACCCTGCACCTGATTGGAGAACCAGGACCCACCCTGCTTTTCACCCAGGAGCAAGGATAAAAATGGCAGACCTGCACCCACACCTCAGTTCCCTACCACATCCAACGAGGAAGAACTACAGAAGAAGAAGGACTGCCCTGCTGGACCCCTGGCCTGCACCTGGAACCTGCACTCAGAAGGACTGCACCAGCTGCACACTTGGGCTTCACCACAAGAAGGACTTTGCCTGGCTTCAACTGGTTCAAGGAGGGACTCCCTGTTTGCTACAGGTGAAAAATTGCTATCCAGAGTCCCCTGTACCAACTCCTGAAGAAAGTGACCAGCTGACCACTGTCCAGTGGCCAAAAAGGAGTTTGAGCCAGGTGCATTCTGGGAGTTGTAGTCCGCACCCCCAAGGACCATCTCAGAACTTCTGGACCCTTGGGGTGAGCTGTGGACCCCAAAAGAACCTCAAAAGGACATCTGGGAGAAGCCCCAGAAGTTTGGAGAAGTTTGGACAACTTTTGTAAAAAAGCTCCATAGAGGGACTGACCCGCCGCTGCAACTCTAGCCGGCTTGCCTCAACCGCGACCCGGCCTGATTTGCTGGTTCGTCCCGGTAAAGAAAATCTCAGAAAAAGAGACTAAGGGGGTCATTACAACATTGGCGGTATAAGGTGCTTACCGCCGTGCAGAAGACCGCCAATACACCGACGTATCCGCGGTAGACCGCCACAGCTATTATGACACACATCACGGAATCCGCCAAAATTCAGACACCCACACAATACCGCCACACCAAAGGTCAGTGATAAACATGCGGAAACAAATCCTCCACCTCCACGCCAACAGAAACACGGCCATGCTATTATGACCCACTAATCCACGCGGCGGTCTTTCAACCGCGGTATTCCATTGGGGGTACACACCGCTGCGCTCAAAATACACACACATCTCCAAAACACCGCCACATTGGACAATTCCAAATACACACACCTGATATACATACAAACAACACTCCCACACACCCAACACAATATAAAACACACACCCACATCACCCACAAACCCCTACAACCAAAAATCTGAGTTGAAGGCGACAGAGAGAGCACAGCAATAGACAACCCCACCACACAGAGGCACACGACACCATCACCCACACAACATCCACGCACAAAACACCACATACCACTACACTCACCACACTCATCACCACATACACCACCCCACACATCACACACACCACCCCATGTCACGCCAAAGACACCCCCGCTTCTCCGAGGAGGAGCTCAGGGTCATGGTGGAGGAAATCATCCGGGTAGAGCCACAGCTATTTGGCTCACAGGTACAGCACACATCAATAGTCAGGAAGATGGAGCTATGGCAAAGAATAGTCGACAGGGTCAACGCTGTGGGACAGCACCCAAGAAATAGGGAGGACATCAGGAAGAGGTGGAACGACCTACGGGGGAAGGTGCGTTCAACAGTATCCAGGCCCACATCGCGGTACAGCGGACTGGCGGTGGACCACCACCTCCTCCCCCTCACCTAACAACATGGGAGGAGCAAGTCTTGTCCATCTTGCATCCTGAGGGCCTCGGAGGAGTCGTTGGAGGAACGGACACTGGTAAGTCAAATCTTAACTATCATAACCCCCACCCTGCCTGCATGATATCACACCGCCCCACCATCACACCCTCCCCTATCACCCCAAATCCTCACCTATCTACCCATTACACCAACCACCCATCCCAAACCCAAGCCCTGCATGACATAACTAAGCATCGACACCCATCACCAAAGCATGCCCACTGCACTGACCCAGAACACCCCCCAATCATGAGCACACAAGCCCCCCCACAGGAATGCCTGCACTGGGGTTCATGCACACCCAACCATTGCACACCATGAAACACACACACATGCAATAATCATGTACTTATACCCCCGCAGGAACCCGAAGGAACGTCACCACACCAGAGGGTCCAGACAACACCACTCCACCCCCAGAAGAGGCCCACAGTGACGATAGCAGCTCTGCCCCACTGGATCTTGATGACCAGCCCGGACCATCGTGGGCCTCGGGACAGTCGGTTCCCCTTGCCCAGCCACAGCCCAACACCGAGCTGCCACCCTCTGGTAACACCAGCACAGCACCCACCCAGCGGGCCCAAACCTCCCTACCCAGGACAGGTCAATCAGCTGTGTGTCCACCACTACAGGGCACCCAGGGTAACCCACCACCCCAACAACAACAGGGACCTGGGGGCAGTGGTAGTGGGCACACGGTCCAGGGGACGGAGGCACAGGAACATAGGGGAACTGGGAGGGCTGCTGTGCGACACAGGGTGGACAGGCCAAGGGAACCCACTCTCAACGAGGCCTCTCCTCCATCATGGGAGCATACCACCACTCCCAGGAGACGATGGCCACGGTCCTGGACAAGTTGCAGGAGACCCTGCGTCTGCAGGAGGAACAATATTTGGGGTTCAGGGAGGAGCTCAGGACCATCGGCTCCGCCCTGGGCACCATCGTAGGGGTGCTGACGGACATTCAAACGAGCTTGAGGGACACCGTGGCACTCCAAGGGGCCCCTGAGACTAGGCAGGACGACGAACTGCCCACCACCTCCGCCGGCGCTAGTGGACAGGACGTCCCGCCACAGGACCACCACACCAGCACCCCACCCCCTGCAGACGGACAACCACCACGCAAGCGGGCACTGAGATCCAGGAACAGGACAGAGCAAGATGGCAAGACCCCCGCCAGGAAATAAGACCACCCTGATAGTTCTCCCACTGTCCCACTTTGTTACCCTGCCCAAATCGGAAATGGCCCAGCTCCACTTCCAATGCCCAGATGTGCAATGTACCTGTGAGACTAATAGATTGGACTCTGCCATGGACATTCCTCCACCATCACCCATCACCATTTTACAACCCCCCTTCATTTTTGTACACTTAAATAAACACCCTTCAAACACCCAAAAAATTGAGTCAGTCAATGATTTGTAAATCTGTATAATCAATTACAGTTGCATAATGGGCTACCCATTGGAAGGCTAACATACCTATGTCACACATCACAAGCCCTTCAAGGATGCAAACAGTTGACACGTAGGTTACCACACTTGTGGAACTGAAATGGAAGGGGACAATTCAGTTAACAAATAGTGAGTGAAATTGAGGTACAGGATAGAGGTAGATGTGTGAAAGTGAATGTAAAGGAAAAATAGAAAATGTGCTCAACAGTGTGTCACTGGAAATATTGCTGTATGACTGACTCCCTGTTGTCGTTTTCGTCTTCCTCGTCTTCATCCTCATCACTGTCCACAGGCTCCACAGCTGCTACAACACCGTCATCTGGATCATCCTCCTGCAGAAAAGGCACCTGGCGTCGCAAAGCCAAGTTATGGAGCATGGAGCAGGCGATGATGATGTCGCACACCTTCTTGGGTGAGTAGAATAGGGATCCACCTGTCTTATGGAGGCACCTGAACCTGGCCTTAAGAAGGCCGAAGGTGCGCTCGATAACCCTCCTAGTCCGCCCATGGGCCTCATTGTACCGTTCCTCTGCCCTGGTCCTGGGATTCCTCACTGGGGTCAATAGCCAGGAAAGGTTGGGGTAACCAGAGTCCCCCAATAGCCATACACTGTGCCTCTGGAGTTCACCCATCATATCAGGGATGCTGCTATTGCGCAGGATGTAGGCGTCATGCACAGAGCCAGGGAACATAGCATTTACCTGGGAGATGTACTGGTCTGCCAAACAGACGATTTGGACATTCATAGAATGATAACTCTTCCTGTTCCTGTACACCTGTTCACTCCTGCGGGGGGGACCAGAGCTACATGGGTCCCATCAATGGCACCTATGACGTTGGGGATATGTCCAAGGGCATAGAAGTCACCTTTCACTGTAGGCAAATCCTCCACCTCAGGGAAAATGATGTATCTCCTTACGTGTTTCAGCAGGGCAGACAACACTCTGGACAACACGTTGGAAAACATAGGCTGCAACATCCCTGATGCCATGGCCACTGTTGTTTCAAATGACCCACTTGCAAGGAAATGGAGCACTGACAGCACCTGCACGTCAGGGGGGATTCCAGTCGGATGGCGGATTGGTGAAATCAGCTCTGGCTCCAACTGGGTACACAGTTCCTGGATTGTGTCACGGTCAAACCTGTAGGTCACGATTAAATGTCGCTCCTCCATTGTCAACAGGTCCACCAGCGGTCAGTACACCGGCGGATTCCGCCATCTTCTCATATGTCCCAGCTGACGGTGCCTACGAAGGACAACAGCAAAGAAACAGTCACAATTCTTCCAGGTATGTACCCACAGTCACACACAAGACTACCCCAGACAATAAACCCTTTCTGTATGTGTGTTGAGTGTAGGCCTCAGTATGTGTGACGCAGTTGAAAATGAATCCATGAGGGCCCCTGAAATGGCGGCTGCCTGACCTCTAAACTGGGACAATGGGATTGTGGGGTAACAGCGCTGGCGTTGCACACCGTCGCGGTAGGCGGTCGTAGAGCGCGGCGCAATGCTGCATTGGTTCACAATGGACCCTATGGGTCCCAGGAGCCAATGAACAGGTGCGCCGGCGGTGATGATGCACCCGTCGCGGACGTCACCATTGCGGACGTCACCGCCATTTTCTATCTCTTCAATCACTAGATACCTGACCTTCAACAGGAGAGGACCTACACTGCTAGTGCTGCTGTGACCTCGGTCTGGAAGCGACAATGGCTGCTGCGTCTGGGGAAAGGGCCCCTGCCTTCACATCGGAGGAGTTGGAGAAACTTGTGGATGGGGTCCTCCCCAGTACACACTACTGTACGGTCCTCCAGACCAACAGGTTAGTACATAGGGAGCACGTTGTAGGGGCTAGGCCTGGGTGGAGAGGGCTGGGAGGAAGAGGGAAGGGGTCAGAAGTCATACTACAATAAAGCATGGGAATAAATGGGCCACATGGTCAGAGTATGGAGGGGGCCACACACATTGATGGTGCAATTGGTAATGACTGTTCCTCTTCCCTTGTACATGTCATGTAGGTCAGCGCCCACCAGAAGAGGGACATTTGGCATGCCATCGCCAAGGACGTCCGGACCTTGGGGGCCCACCAGAGACGGGGCACCCACTGCCGGAAGAGATGGGAGGACATTCGCCGCTGCAGCAAGAAGACGGCGGAGGCTCATCTGGGGATGGCCTCCCAAAGTGGGAGGGGTGCCAGTCGTAACATGAGCCCCCTGATGTTCCGGATCCTGGCGGTGGCCTACCCGGAGTTGGATGGGCGCTTCAGGGCATCACAGCAGACACAAGGGGGTGAGTACAAACTCATTCAGCGGACTTTGCGTACAGTGGAGGTGTCTGGGTGGGGGAGGTGGGCTGTGGGTGTCCGTAGGCCAGGGCGAGTTAGTTAGGCAAGGCCCCTCCGTAATGTAGGCCATGTGGCACTCTACCCCACCTCAGAAAACTAGCAAGTTGAGGTATAGTTGCCACTGTGGCATCCATGTGCGCAGAGTTCCAGCATTGCCATGTAACCCATATCCATTAAATTGCATGTGCAGAGGGCAGGAGCGCGGCGTTGTGCACTGGGCTGCTACGTCTGTCTTGTCCGCCAACGGTAGCGGTATGCCATGTACTAAAACTCTCTTACTTCTGTCTCCCCCCCTTTTCCTGCTCTCCCTGTCCGTTTGTACATCAGCATCAACAGGCGGAGGTACAGTGGCACCGGAGCACGAGGGAGCTGCATCCCACATGGCCATGGAGGGCCACACCACAGAGTCTGAATACACCAGTGGGACGGAGGGCGAGGGGAGCTTCACGTCGGCCACCGGATCACCAACCAGCGACACAGACTCGTCTGCCGATGTGAGGTCCCCTGTGGTGGTGGCACCATCTGTGCCCCCCACTTCTACAGGTAGAGCCGCCACCCCCCCTACCAGCACCGCCCTCCCAGCAGCCCCTCAGCGTTTGCCCCGTGCACGCTTTCCCAGGAGGGTGGGCATCACCTTCGCCTCTGGCACCTCAGGCCCTGCCCCAGTCACCCCTGCTGCCCTCAGTGAGGAGGCCATTGACCTCCTCAGGTCACTCACTGTTGGGCAGTCTACCATTGTGAATGCCATCCAGGGTGTAGAAAGGGAGTTGCAACACGGTAATGCATTCCTGGAGGGCATTCATTCTGGTCAGGCTGCCCTTCAGCGAACCCTGCAATCTCTAACCTCAGCACTGATGGCAGCAATTGTCCCTGTGTCCAGCCTCCCCCCTCAAACTTCCTCCACCCAGACCCAATGCCCTGTATCCAAGCCCATCCCAAGCACACCTACAGACCAGCATGCAGACAAGTCAACACACCCAAGTAGCTCAAGCAAACATAGGCACCACACACACCACAAGCACTCACACAAGCATCACACCCATACAGACACAGCAACATCCACTGTCTCCACTGTGTCCCCCTCCTCCTCTTCACCCTCCTCCCTCCAATTCTCGTCTACACACACACCTGCATGCACCACATCTACAGGCACTAGGACTCGCACCAGGACACCCAGCACCACACGCCGCTCACCTGCACTCACCACCTCCACTGCCATTTACACGTCCCCTGTGTCCTCTCCCAGTGTGTCTGTGACGCCCCCTCCCAAAGTACCCAAACGCCGGTAATCACTCACCCAACATCCATCCACTTCACGACAGCCTCCAGTACCTGCACCTGCACCCAAAACAGCTAAAGTGACACCTCCTACAACCTCCTCCTCTTCCTCCACTCCCAGACGCCCCCCACCTACCCATCCCAGTGTTCGTCAGAAACTGGCCCTCTGTCAAATTTACCTTTTTGCCCCCACCCCTCCTCCAATTCATCAGTCCCGTCGTAGCGCCTCAGCCAAAAAGCATCCAGGACCAGTGGTGCCTGTTCAAGGTTTTTTGAGTGCACCGTCCACCAGGGCAGGCAGTAGGAACCGGAGCCAAGGCACAGGCAGCCCACCCCCTGTAAAGGCTCCGAAATTGGAGAGTGGGCGACGGGACCGTGGCAAGACTCCTGGTGGGACTACAAGTGAAATGAGATTGAAGGCGATTGGTGAGTCAGATTAACTCCAAAAAAGGTGGGGAAGGTCCAGCGGAAGTCTGCCCAGCCTGTTGTGAGTGTCACAGCGGAGAAGTGTGCCATCATTTCCGGCGGTCCAGACACATCCGCCAGCACCGTCGTCACTGGTCCAGAGAGCACCGCCAGAGTCACAGCCCAGGAGGGCTCAAGTATCGTCACCGGTCCAGAGACCACCGCCAGAGTCACCGCCCAGGAGGGCACAAGTATCGTCACTGGTCCAGAGACCACCGCCAGAGTCACAGCCCAGGAGGGCACAAGTATCGTCACTGGTCCAGAGACCACCGCCAGAGTCACAGCCCAGGAGGGCACAAGTATCGTCACTGGTCCAGAGAGCACCGCCAGAGTCACAGCCCAGGAGGGCACAAGTATCGTCACTGGTCCAGAGACCACCGCCAGGGTCACCGCCCAGGAGGGCACAAGTATCGTCACTGGTCCAGAGACCACCGCCAGGGTCACCGCCCAGGAGGGCACAAGTATCGTCACTGGTCCAGAGACCACCGCCAGAGTCACAGCCCTCCGCCGGAGTCACCGCCCAGGAGGGCACAAGTATCGTCACTGGTCCAGAGACCACCGCCGGAGTCACAGCCCAGGAGGGCACAAGTATCGTCACTGGTCCAGAGACCACCGCCGGAGTCACAGCCCAGGCGGGGCCAGGATGCCACAGCCCCGCTGGGCAATGATGGAACGTCATGCCACACACCAATGTCCAGTGTGGAAATCGTCATGCCACACACCAATGTCCGTATCAGAACCGCCATGTCAAAGCACCGCTGAAGAGGGCAAAGACCGCCATGTCAAAGCACCGCTGAAGAGGGCAATGCACCGGGTAGGAATGAATGGCCCACCACATCAGGCATCCTTATCCCATGAGCAGCTGGGACAGTGACAGGACACTACCATTCACGGGGAGACTCATCCAGTCTGGGCACCAGTCACCCCCCAGTACCAGTATGGACCTGCATCAACTTGAGAGACTGTGGCTTTGCACTCCCCAGGATGTGACAGTGGGCAAGCCACCCACTGTATAGACTTGAGAGACTGTGGCTTTGCACTCCCCAGGATGTGACAGTGGGCTAGCCACCCACTGTATAGACTTGAGAGACTGTGGCTTTGCACTCCCCAGGATACATCAATGGGCATGGAGCCCCGTCGTGGATCTGGCTTTGCATTTATGTGGCTGAGGTGCCTCCCCTTCCCTTCCCCCTGAGGTACCTGTAGTGTTTCTATCTGATGCCCCGGCAGTGTTCTCTCCGATTTGGTCAGGTATCTATTGTGGGCCTCGCCCATGCATTTTTGGACTGTTTGTGCACGGACATTGTGTACATATCTGCACTACTTCTCGGATTGTATATATGTAAATAAGAGTGATTTTAATATACATATATTTGTTTATTTTTGTATGACATGTATATTGACACATTACAAAGTTTGACCGAAATTCACATTGTCTTTGCATTCTTCCGGGGGAATTGTGGGTTGTTACTGTAATGTTTGTGACTGTATGGTGTGTATGTTGTAATATGCGAGGGTGGGGGTGGGGGTGTTTGGTGGGTGTCCCCCTAACTTTTGCCTCCTCCCTCCCCGTGTCGTAGGTGCTGTACTCACTGGTATCTTCTGCGCCTACGTCGCTGTTGGTCGTGAAGGAGCAGAAAGACAAGGGCAGGTAGTATATGGAGTTCCGGGTCCATGGAGTAGTCGTTGCTCGTGGGATATGTTAAGGTGAGCGTTTTCCCATAGCAAAAGCTGTTTCCGCCGTGTTTTTATCCACAGTGAATCCGCCCCGGAAACGGTGGTGGATTGGCCTGTTGTGATACTGTGGGAGGTACATTGTCTCCCGCCTGTCTGTTGGCGGTGACCTCCGCGCTGCTTGTCTGTACCGCCATGGCGGGCGAAGTGTTAAAGTGGCTGTCTTTGTTGGCGGTTTCCGCCAGGGTCATAATTCCCTTTATTTGCCCGTCTGACTGTTTGCGGTATTACCGCATCTTTAACACCGTCCGCCAGGGTTGTAATGACCCCCTAAGTCCGAAGGTAAAAAGTTGACCGGGACCTCCCAGCCAGCGTATCCGAGGAGGGCTCCATGGACGTCGGATCAAGATCCAGGTTTACCCCGGTCGAAGGATTTTCACCTCGAAAAAACGACTAAGTCCGAAGGTAAAAATCTCCACCGAGGATTCCAGCATCGCGTATCCGGAGAAGGGCTCCAGGAGGTCGGATTGGACTGGCAGGTTCGTCCAGCTGAAGAAAATCTTTGAAAAAAGGACTAAGGGGGTCATTCTGACCTCGGCGGTAAAAGGCGCCTACTGCCGGTCAGAAGCCCGCCATAACACCGCCGCGGCCGCGGTAAACCACCACGGTCATTCTGACCCGCAACTTGAAAACCTCCAAAAACCCGACATCCACAAAAGTCCGCCACACCAAAGGTCAGCGAAAAACTGGCGATGACCAAACCTCCACCGTCACGCCAACAGAAATACGCCAATGCCATTACGACCCACAAATCCACGCGGCGGTCTTTCAACCGCGGTATTCTATGGGCGGTACACACCGCCGCGGTCGAAATACACACACCTTTACAAAACATCCCCACATTGGTCAATTTGAAACACACACACCTGAGATACATATACACACCACTCCCACACACCCAATACAAAATAAAACACAGACCCACATCACCCACAAACTCCTACGACAACAATTGCGAATCAAGGACCGAGAAGGACAGCACTGCTTAGAGTAGACCATCACACAGAGGCAAATCACAACATCACCCACACAATTACCACGCACAAAAAACCATACACCACCACACACATTACACTCCACAACACATACACCACCCCTCACCTCATCCACACCACCCCATGGCACCCCAAAGACACCCCAGGTTCTCTGACGCAGACCTCAGCGTCATGGTGGAGGAAATAGTCCGTGTAGAGCCCCAGCTATTCGGGGCACAGGTGCAGCACACCACAATAGCTAGGAAGATGGAGCTCTGGCAAAGGATAGTGGACAGGGTCAACGCGGTGGGACAGCATCCACGCAATCGGGATGACATCAGGAAGCGATGGAACGACCTACGGGGGAAGGTGCGTTCCATGGTATCAAGGCACAACATTGCGGTGCAGAAGACTGGCAGCAGACCCCACCTACTCCCCCAGAATTTACCGCATGGGAGGAGGAAATCTTGCACATCCTGCATCCTGAGGGCCTCGCAGGAGTATCTGGAGGAATGGACTCTGGTAAGTCAAATCTTAACTACTACTTCCCACCCCACCTGCATGCCAGCACATACCCCCACCCTCACCCCCTCCCCCATCACACCAACTCCTTGCAACTGGCTCACCATCACAACCCACCCATCCAAACACCAAGCCCTGCATGCGACCACAAAGCATGGACACCCTTCACCCAAGCATGCCCACTGCACACACACATCACCCCCACAAGCCACCCTCACAAAAGCCACCACAAGGGAATGCCTGCACTTGGGTACACGGACGCCCACCCATCACACGAAATGGCACACACAGAAGCTATAACCATACCTTAATACCCCTGCAGGACCCGAACGCCACCACACCGCCACGGAGGGTACAGAGATGTCCATCCCACCCCCAGATGAGGCCCCCAGCGATGACAGCAGCTCTGTCTCCCTGGAGCCAGACGACCAGCCCGGCCCATCGGGGACCTCTGGACAGTCGGTTCCCCACAGACAGCCACAGGCTACACCAGACCCAACCCCCTCTGGGAACACCAGCACAGCTCCCACCCAGCGGGCCCATGCCTCTGTCTCCAGGACACGTCAATCAGCGGTGTGTCTGCCACTACAGGGCACCCAGGTTGACCCACCACCCCAACAACCACAGGGACCTGGGGGCAGTGGTAGTGGGCACACCGTCCAGGGGACAGAGGCCCAGGAACACAGGGGAACTGGGAGGGCTGCTGTGCGACAGGGGGGGACAGGCCCAGGGAACCCACTCTCCAAGAGGCCCTCACCACCATCATGGGAGCATACCACAACTCCCAGGAGACGATGGTGACGGTACTGGCCAGGTTCCAGGAGATCCAGGCACAGCAGGAGGAACGGTACATGGGGTTGAGAGACAAACTGAGGAACATCGGTTCCGCAATGGGGACCATCGTCCTGGCCCTTAACCAGATAGTCACCACATTGCGGGACCATGTGGCACCACAAAGGGCCCCTGTCACGAGCCAGGACCAGGAACAGGCTACAACATCCGCCGGCGCTAGTGGACAGGAGGCCCCCACACAACGACAGTCCACCAGAACCCCACCTCCTGCTGAAGAAGAACCACCCCGCAAGCGGAACCTGAGATCTCACAAGAAGACAGAGTAGGATTGCAAGACCCCCGCCAGCATATGATACCCCCTGATGTCATCCCACTGTCCCACATAGTCACCCTGTCCTACCTTGAATTGCCCCTGATCCATCCTTCCACAGGCATATGGACAATGCACCTGTGCGACTGAGAACTGGACTCTGCCATGGACATTACCCCACCCCCACCCATCCCAGCTTCCCAATCATTTACCTATATGTAGCACTTGAAATAAATCACTCATTGCACTTAAAATAACAGGAGTCTGCTTGTATCTTTCACAAATGTATTACACATAACGGTGCAATTATGTTCAGTAACAATGTGATGACAACATACCAATGTCAATAAGCTTCAGTCCATGGGCAAACAAAGCAGTAGTCACACAGTCGGTCATACAGCTCTGAAAAGGGAAGGGAAAGTCACAATTAACTTAAAAGGAACTGGGGGGAAACACAGACAGTAGAGACGCAGGAGGCCTTAGGTAAATGTAAATTGGGGTGGCTGTTTCTTACCTGTGTGCTACTGAAAGTATTGTCGTATGACTGTATCCCTGTTGTCCGTGTCGTCCCCGTCGTCTTCCTCCTCTTCACTCTCCACAGGCTCCACAGCTGCTACAACACCACCATCTGGACCATCCTCCTGCAGGAAAGGCACCTGGCATCGCAAAGCCAGGTTGTGAAGCATACAGCAGGCCATGATGATATGGCACACCTTCTTTGGTGAGTACATTAGCGATCCCCCTGTCATATGCAGGCACCTAAACCTGGCCTTCAGGACCCCGAAGGTCCTTTCTATGATCCTCCTAGTGCGCCCATGGGCATCATTATACCGTTCCTCTGCCCTGGTCCGGGGATTCCTCACTAGGGGCAGTAGCCACGACAGGTTGGGGTAACCAGAGTCACCAATTAGCCACACACGGTGTCTCTGTAGCTGTTCCATCACATAAGGGATGCTGCTATTTCGCATTACATACGGGTCATGCACTGACCCAGGGAACTTGGCATTTACATGGGAGATGTACTGGTCAGCCAAACAAACCACCTGGACATTCATCGAATGATAACTTTTTCTGTTTCGGTACACCTGCTCACTGTCTTTGGGGGGAACCAAAGCCACATGGGTCCCATCAATGGCACCAATGATGTTGGGGATGTGTCCAAGGGCATAAAAATCACCCTTCACTGTAGCCAAATCATCCTCCTCAGGGAAAACAATGTAGCTCCGCATGTATTTCATCAGGGCAGACAACACTCTGGACAAAACCTTAGAAAACATAGGCTGAGACATCCCTGATGACATGGCCACTGTTGTCTGAAAAGACCCACTTGCCAAAAAATGGAGTACTGACAGAACCTGCACCAGAGGGGGAATCCCTGTGGGTTGGCGGATGGGGGGACATCAGGTCTGGCTCCAGCTGGGCACACAGTTCATGTATAGTGGCTCGGTCAAGTCTGTATGTCAGTATGACATGTCGTTCTTCCATTGTCGACAGGTCCACCAGCGGTCGGTACACGGGAGGATTTATCCTTCTCCTCGCAAGTCCCAGCGAACGGTGCCTAGGAAGGACAACATGGAGCAGAAAGTCAAGCAAACCACAGGTTGGTTCACACAGCTTGCACAGTAAAAGAATCGCAATGCATTGAAAGGCTTGTATGAGTGGCAATGCACGGCCTAGGCCTGTGTGATGCATTTGAAATTATGCCATGTGGGCCCTGGAAATGGCGGCTGCCTGACCTGTGAAGTGTGACAGTGGGATGTGAGGTCAATGCGCTGGCGTGGCACACCGTGGCGGTAGGCGGTCGAAGACCGCGGTGCGAAGCCGCATTGGTTAACATTGCACCCTATGGGTTGCATGAGCCAATGACGATGTGCGCCGGCGATCGCGGTACGCACCGCCGCGGTACGCACCGCCGCGGGCGTGGCCGCCATTTTCTATCTGATTAATCACTCGAGACCTGATCATCCACAGGAGAGGACCTATACTGCAAGTGCTGCTGTGACCTCGGTCTGGGAGATACTATGTCTGCTGCGACTGGGGAAAGGGCCCCTGCCTTCACATCTGAGGAATTGGAGGAACTTGTTGATGGGGTCCTCCCCCAGTATGCGCTACTCTACGGTCCTCCAGACCAACAGGTTGGTACAGAGGGTGCACGCTGAATGGGCTATGCTTGTGTTGAGTGGGGTGTATGTAAGATGGTGGGGAGGGGAGCGAATGAGGAGTGCAACGCCCGACAGATGGGAACATGTGCCACATGGCAAGGTTGGGGAGGTGGGGCCACTCACATCGACCATGCAGAAAAGTGATGATATTTCCTTTCCCTCCCTGTACATGTCAAATAGGTCAGCGCCCATCAGAAGATCGACATTTGGCGTGCCATCGCCAAGGACGTCCGGGCCCTGGGGGTCCACAACAGACGAGGCACCCACTGCCGAAAGAGGTGGGAGGACATCCGCCGCGGGACCAGAAAGACCGCCGAGTCTCTGCTGGGGATGGCCTCCCAACATAGGAGGGGTGCCAGCCGCCAATTGACCCCCCTGATGTCCCGGATCCTGGCGGTGGCCTACCCCGATTTGGATGGGCGCGTGAGGACATCACAGCAGACACAAGGGGGTGAGTATCAGCACATTCTGCTATCTTTGCGCGCAGTTGAGGTGTCTGGGTTGGGGAGGAGGGCTGTGGGGAACTCAAGGCCAGGGCGCTTTCTGTAGGCTAGTCCCCTCCATTAGGCATGGCCCTGTGCCCCCGCCCCCCACCTCTGTAGGGTGCCAAGTACAGCTATCCATGGTCCTGCATCACCCATGTGTGCATTTGTCGTCCATAGACCTGTAGGCCTACTCACAATAACTGAGTAGTGTACCCCGATTGCGCAGCGTAGTGCAGGGGGCTTCTGTGTCTGTCCTCTCCGCCAACGGTGTTGCCAATGCATGCACTCAACCTGTCTTCATTTCTCCCCCCCACCCATTTTCTTTTCATGTGTGCATTAGCATCATCAGGCAGAGGAGAAGTGGCATCGGCGCATGAGGGAGCTGCATCTCACATGGCCCTGGAGGGCCATGCAACCGACTCCGAGTTCACCAGTGAGACGGAGGGCGAGGGGAGCTCCACAACGGGGACCCGTGGAGACGTCAGCGACACCGACACGTCCTCGGAAGGGAGCTCCCTTGCGGTGGCGGCAACATCCGTGCCCACCGCCACAACAGGTACAGCCGCCACCCAGCGCACCAGCCCCCCCCCCTCCCAGCAGCCCCTCGGCCTTCGCTCCGTGCCCGCTCGCCCAGGAAGGCGGGCATCTCCTTCGCCCCAGGCACCTCAGGCCCTGCCCCAGTTACCCCTGCTGCCCTCAGTGAGGAGGTCATTGACTTCCTGAGGACCATCATTGTTGGGCATTCTACCCTTTTGAATGCCATCCAGGGTGTAGAAAGGGAGGTGCATCGGAGCAATGCATACCTGGAGGGCATTCATTCGGGTCAGGCTGCCCATCAGCGATCGTTCAACGCTCTGGCCTCAGCACCGACAGCAGCCATTGTCCCTGTCTCCAGCCTCCTTCTTCTAACTCCCTCCACCCAGTCCCACTCCCCTGTTCCTCTGCCTATCCCATCCACACCATCAGACCAGCCTGCACACACCTCAACACCCAAGGGCAGCTCATCCAGACATAAGCACCACAGATCCCACAAGCATTCACACAAACAACATCCAGATGCAGACATGCCAACAGTCACTACCACCTCTGTGTCCCCCTCCTCCTTGTCTCCCTCCTCCCTCCCTGTGACGTCTACACTCACACCTGCTTGCACACCACCATCAGCCAGTACTTCCATCACCAGCACACCCTCCATTACAGTCAGCACACGTGCAGTCACCACCCCCACTGCCATTTACACGTCCCCTGCGTCCTCTCCCACTGTGTCTGTCACCCCCTCTTCCAAACCACACAAACGCAGGCAGCCACCCACCCAACAGCCATCCACCTCACGACAGCCTCCAGCCCAAGCGCCTGTACCCAAAGACAGCACACTTGTCTCTCCTACAACCACATCCTCTTCCTCCACTCCCATTCCCACTGCACCTACCCCTCCCATTGCTCCTAAAAAACGTTTCCTCTCCAAAATTAACCTCTTTGCATCACCTGACCCACCCCCTCCATCTGGTAAGAGTCCAAAGAGCACCTCAGCCACCACCAGCCCTGCATCTAGTATCACCATAGTGCAGGGCTATTGGAGTCCACCAGCTCCTAGGGAAGGAACATCGACCAGCAGCAAGGGGACAGCCAGCCCACCCCCTGGGAAGAGGACAAGAAAAATTAAGGGCCGGCGCGAAAAGCCTGAGACGGCTGTCACCAAAGAGAGTGGCCTTGCCCCGTCACCTGCCACATCATCTAAGGGAGGCAAGGGCCAGAGAGCTGCAGCGAAGGAGGGCAAGGGCAGCAGGCTGGAGAAGACATGCAGCATGCGAGCGCACCAGGAGGGCCCCACCAGCCCCATACCAGGTGTGAAGGACGACACCCACGGGCCCAAGACTCCATCACAGGAGGGCCCGCTACCGCAAGGTCGGAGGGCGACTAAGCGGGGAGTCTTGGCCAGGTCTGGGTTCCTTGAAAGACAGGACAAGCACCGCTGAACAGGGCCCCGCCGTGCAGAGCACCGATGAACAGGGCCCCGCCAAGACAGGCACCGCTGAACAGGGCCCCGCCGTGCTGAGCACCGCTGAACAGGGCCCCGCCAAGACAGGCACCGCTGAACAGGGACCCGCCAAGACAGGCACCGCTGAACAGGGCCCCGCCAAGACAGGCACCGCTGAACAGGGCCCCGCCGTGAAGAGCACCGCTGAACAGGGCCCCGCCAAGACAGGCACCGCTGAACAGGGCCCCGCCGTGAAGAGCACCGCTGAACAGGGCCCCACCGTGAAGAGTACCGCTGAACAGGGCCCCGCCAAGACAGGCACCGCTGAACAGGGCCCGCCGTGAAGAGCACCGCTGAACAGGGCCCCGCCAAGACAGGCACCGCTGAACAGGGCCCCGCCGTGAAGAGCACCGCTGAACAGGGCCCCGCCATGAAGAGCACCACTGAACAGGGCCCCGCCAAGACAGGCACCGCTGAACAGGGCCCCGCCAAGACAGGCACCACTGAACAGGGCCCCGCCAGGACAGGCACCGCTGAACAGGGCCCCGCCAAGACAGGCACCGCTGAACAGGGCCCCGCCAAGACAGGCACCGCTGAACAGGGCCCCGCTGTGAAGAGCACCGCTGAACAGGGCCCCGCCGTGAAGAGCACCGCTCCGCTGGGCCCTTCATCTCAAGCACCGCTCCGCTGGACCCTTCATCTCAAGCACCGCTCCGCTGGGCCCTTCCTGTCAAGCACCGCCCCGCTGGGCCCTTCATCTCAAGCACCGCTCCGCTGGGCGCCGCCGTCTCTGAACTGCTCCGCTGGGCCCTTCCTGTCAAGCACCGCCCCGCTGGGCCCTTCATCTCAAGCACCGCTCCGCTGGGCACCGCCGTCTCTGAACTGCTCCGCTGGGCCCTTCCTGTCAAGCACCGCCCGCTTGGCCCTTCATCTCAAGCACCGCTCCGCTGGGCCCTTCCTGTCAAGCACCGCTCCGCTGGGCCCTTCATCTCAAGCACCGCTCCGCTGGGCACCGCCGTCTCTGAACTGCTCCGCTGGGCCCTTCCTGTCAAGCACCGCCCCGCTGGGCCCTTCCTGTCAAGCACCGCCCCGCTGGGCCCTTCATCTCAAGCACCGCTCCGCTGGGCACCGCCGTCTCTGAACTGCTCCGCTGGGCCCTTCCTGTCAAGCACCGCCCTGCTGGGCCCTTCATCTCAAGCACCGCTCCGCTGGGCACCGCCGTCTCTGAACTGCTCCGCTGGGCCCTTCCTGTCAAGCACCGCCCCGCTGGGCCCTTCATCTCAAGCACCGCTCCGCTGGGCACTGCCATTTCCGAACTGCTCCGCTGGGCCCTTCCTGTCAAGCACCGCCCCGCTGGGCCCTTCATCTCAAGCACCGCTCCGCTGGGCACCGCCGTCTCAAGCACCGCTGGTCCATTGACAGTGCCGGTTCAGTGTCAAGCAGGGCTTCAGGGAGCACTCGGGGCACCATGCCTCCTCCAATACCAGTGGAGTCGGTTATCCATCTGATGGACTGTGGCTTTGCACTCCCCAGGATGGTACAGTGGGCATGGAGGCCCCTCATGGATCTGGCGTTGTGGACTCATGTGGCTGAGGTGCCCCCCTTTTCCTTCCCCCTGAGGTGCCTGTTGTTTTATCATCTGATGCCCCTGCAGTGTTCTCTCCAATGGTATCCGGTCTCCTGTGTCGGCTTTGCCCACGTGTTTGGACACATTGGCCCACGGACTATGGATATTTAACAGACTGTGCAGGACTTATTGCATATGTTTCTACTTTGCACTATGTTCATTATTTCTTTTGTATATTTCATATGGCATATTTACCATGACTTCAATCAACCTATTTTAGACATAAATTTGGAACTTCTTTCTAATTATGCCTTTGCATTCTTCCGGGGGGTTTGGGGGGTGTCACTGTGACTTGTTGCTCTGCATTGGTGTGTAGGTATTTGGGGTGGGGGGGTGGGTGTATCTCGTATGTGTGTGCCCGTAAGCTTTCCTCCTCCCCCCTCCCCTGTGTCGTAGGTGCAGTACTCACCGTTGTCGTCTGCGCCGGCGTTCGTACTCGTGGTAGATGAGCAGGTAGACAAGAGCTGGTAGGATGTTTAATTCGGGTTCCATGCTGTCCAGATTCCTCGTGGAGTGTGTATAGGTGAGCGTTTTCCCGTTCGTAGTCTGTTTCCGCTGTGTTTTTATCGGCGGGGCTCCCGATAGGGTGATAGGGTGGGCGGTACATTGTCTGCCGCCTGCCTGTTGGCGGTGACCGCCGCGCTGTTTGTTGGTCCCGCTGTGGCGGTCGGAGTGTTAAAGTGGCGGGCTGTGTTGGCGGTTCCCGCCAGGGTCAGAATTCCATTTTTTGGACCGCCTGCCTGTTGGCGGGTTGGCCGCCGCTTTATCACCGACCGCCAGGGTCAGAATGACCCCCTAAGTGTGAAGGTAAACTTTTAACCGAGGCCTCCCGCGGCCTGTAGCCGAGCAGGGCTCCATCGCGGTCGGCCTGAAACTTTGACTTTGCCCCGGTCAAGGTGCAACCAGATGACCTGATTGGCGCTTTTTGTTTCTAGGCGCTAAAAAAATAATAATTCTTTAAAAATTCATATCTCCGGTTCCCCTTATCCAATTTTATTCGTTTTGGTGTCATTTTAAAGATAAAAATATAATCTATTTTTATAAATTGTTGTTGGATTTTTAAACTGTTTCCTGTGTTTTATTTAATTACTGTTTTGTGATATTTGAATGCTTTACACTCTGGTGGTCATTCCAACCCTGGCGATCGGTGTTAAAGCGGCGGCCAAACCGCAAACAGGCTGGCGGGAAAAAAAATAGAATTCCGACCCTGGCAGAAACCGCCAACAGCGACTGCCATATCAACACACCGCCCGCCACGGCGGTACAAACAAACAGCGCGGCGGTCACCGCCAACAGACAGGCGGGAGACAATGTACCGCCCACTGTATCACAACATACCAATCCGCCATCTTCTCCGGGGCGGTAGCCCCGCAGATAAAAACACGGAGGAAACAGCCATTTCGAAGGGAAAACGCTCACCTCCATAAAGCCCACGAGGAATCAGGACAGCATGGAACCCGAACTCCACATACTCCCAGCGATAGTGTACCTGCTCCTCTACCAGGAGCTCGAACGCCGGCGCAGAAGACAACGGTGAGTACTGCACCTACGACACAGGGGAGGGGGGAGGGAAAATTATCACGGGTACACACATACGCGACACACCCACCCTCACCCACTACAACACACACATCAATGCATAGCAACACATCAGAGTGACACCCCCCAAACCCCCTGGAAGAATGCAAAGACAAAAGGAAATTATTCTAAACATTTGAATATATTCTATTACTGCCAAAAAAATATATATACACATCAAAAACTCTTATATACATAAATGTACAAGTCCAAGCATTGTAGCAGGCATTGTTCGTCGACCACTGGGCCCAAATCACATGGGCAAAGCCCACACAGGATACCTGACTCCAACGGAGAGAACACTGCAGTGGCATCAGATAGCAAAACTACAGGCACCTCAGGGGGAAGGGAAGGGGGGGCACCTCAGCCAGATGAGTGCACAACGCCAGATCCACGAGGGGCCTCCATGCCCACTGTTCAATCCTGGGGAGTGCAAAGCCACAGTCTCACAAGTCCAGACAGTGGGTGGGCTGCCCACTGTTGCATCCTGGGGAGTGCAAAGCCACAGTCTCACAAGTCCAGACAGTGGGTGGGCTGCCCACTGTTACATCCTGGGGAGTGCAAAGCCACAGTCTCACAAGTCCAGACAGTGGGTGGGCTGCCCACTGTTACATCCTGGGGAGTGCAAAGCCACAGTCTCACAAGTGGATAACAGTCTCCACTGGCTCTGGAGGGTGCCTGGTGCCCAGAGTGCTTTGTGCAGCCCTGCCCGACACAGATGCGGGCCAGCCCCTGCCGCTCATGGGCCAGCGGTACTTGAGATGAAGGGCCCAGTGCAGCGGTGCTTGAGCCGGCGGTGCCCAGTTCAGCGGTGCTTGAGATGAAGGTCCCAGTGCAGCGGTGCTTGAGATGAATGGCCCAGTTCAGCGGTGCTTGAGCGGAAGGGCCCAGTTCAGCGGTGCTTGAGATGGCGGTGCCCAGTTCAGCGGTGCTTGAGATGAAGGGCCCAGTTCAGCGGTGCTTGAGACGGCGGTGCCCACTTCAGCGGTGCTTGAGATGAAGGGCCCAGTTCAGCGGTGCTTGAGCGGAAGGGCCCAGTTCAGCGGTGCTTGAGACGGCGGTGCCCAGTTCAGCGGTGCTTGAGATGAAGGGCCCAGTTCAGCGGTGCTTGAGACGGCGGTGCCCAGTTCAGCGGTGCTTGAGATGAAGGGCCCAGTTCAGCGTTGCTTGAGATGAAGGACCCAGTGCAGCAGGATCCGGCCATGGCAGGGAGGTCATTTGCCACCTGTCCTGTGGCTGGCGGGGCCCTCCTGCCCATCTGTCCTACGGCTGGCGGGGCCCTCCTGGGCAGCTGTCCTACGGCTGGCGGGGCCCTCCTGGGCAGCTGTGCCGGGCCTGTTGGTGGCCTCCTGCCCACCTGGGATGGGGCTGGCGGGGCCCTCCTGGCCAGCTGGGCTGATGGCGGTGTTGTCGGGCGTGCTGCCCTTCCCAGCCTTCCCTGATCGCCTGTGGCCCTTCCCCACCTTGGGCGGTGTGCCAGCTGTCTCCACACTCCCTGCCGGAGCCATGGTAGGCGTTTTAGTCCCTGGTGTTTTCCCCCTCTCGCGCCGGCCACTGCCTATCTTTGGATGTTTCTCCGGGGGTGGGCTGCCCATGCCTTGGCTTCGTACCGAACTGGCTGCCCTGGAGGGTGGGGCACTCCACAGTCCATGGCAGACTGTGATGACAGGGGCCGGTTTTGTCGTGGCTGAGGTGCTGACTGTAGTCCTATGACATGGACGGGGTGGGGGAGTTGGGGGAAAGAGGTTGAGTTTGGACAGGAAAACCTTTTTAGGAGCAGTGGGACGGGTAGGTGTAGTGGGTATGGGAGTGGAGGAAGAGGTTGTGGTTGTAGGAGTTGTAAGTTTGGTGTCTTTGGGTGCAGGTGCTTGGGCTGGAGGCTGTCGTGAGGTGGATGTCTGTTGGGTGGGTGGCTGCCTGCGTTTGTGTATCTTGGAAGAGGGGGTCACAGACACACTGGGAGAGGACACAGGGGCCGTGTAAATGGCAGTGGGGGTGGTGACTGCACGTGTGCGGGGTGTTTTGGTGTGTGTGCTGCTGAGGGACGTAGTGGCTGAAGATGTTGTGCATGCAGGTGTGAGTGGAGACGTGACAGGGAGGGAGGAGGGAGACGAGGAGGAGGGGGACACAGTGGAGGCAGTGGGTGTTGGTATGTCTGTATGTGGATGTTGCTTGGGTGAATGCCTGTGTGATGTGTGGTGCTTATGTTTGCCTGAGCTTCCCTTGGGTGTTGAGGTGTGTGCAGGCTGGTCTGATGGTGTGTCTGGGATAGGCAGAGGTACAGGTGATAGGGTATGGGTGGAGGAAGTTGGAGGGGGGAGGCTAGAGACAGGGACAATGGCTGCCATCAGTGCTGAGGCCAGAGTCTGGAACGATCGCTGAAGGGCAGCCTGACCAGAATGAATGCCCTCCAGGTATGCATTACTCTGGTGCACCTCCATTTCTACACCCTGGATGGCATTCAAAATGGTAGACTGCCCAACAGTGAGCGTCCTCAGGAGGTCAATGACCTACTCACTGAGGGCAGCAGGGGTGACTGGGGCAGGGCCTGTGGTGCCTCGGGCGAAGGAGATGCCCACCTTCCTGGGTGAGCGGGCACGGGGCAAACGTTGAGGGGCTGCTGGGAGGGCGGCGCTGGTGCGGTGGGTGGCGGCTGTACCTGTTGTTGTGGGGGGCACACATGTTGCCGCCACCACAAGGGGGCTCCCTTCAGAGGACGAGTCGGTGTCACTGATGTCTGCCCGAGTCCCCGCTGTGGAGCTCCCCTCGCCCTCCGTCCCACTGGTGAATTCGGAGTCCGTTGCATGGCCCTCCATGGGATGCAGCTCCCTCGTGCTCCGATGCCACTTCTCCTCCGCCTGATGATGCTAATGCACACACGAACAGGAAGACCACAAAAAAGGGGTGGGGGGAGAAAATAAAGACATGTTGAGTGCATGCATTGGCGACATCGTTGGCGGACAGGACAGACACAGAAGCCCCCTGCACTACGCTGCGCACTTGGGGTCGACTATTCAATCCGTGGGACATGGCCTACAAGCCTATGGACGACATCTGCACACATAGATGACACAGGGCCATGAATAGCTGTACTAGGCACCCTACAGAGGTGGGGTGCGGGGGCACAGGGCCATGCCTTACGGAGGGGCCTAGCCTACAGGAATCGCCCTGGCCTAGGGATACCCACAGCCCTCCTCCCCCACCCAGACACCTCCACTGCGCGCAAAGTCAACAGAATGAGAATGTACTCACCCCCTTGTCTCTGCTGTGATGTCCTCACACGCCCATCCAAATCGGGGTAGGCCACCACCAGGATCCGGGACATCAGGGGGGTCAAAGTCCGACTGGCACCCCTCCCACGTTGGGAGGCCATCCCCAGCTGAGCCTCCGCCGTCTTCCTGCTCCAGCGGCGGATGTCCTCCCATCTCTTCCGGCAGTGGGTGCCCCGTCTGCTGTGGACCCCCAGGGTCCGGACGTCCTTGACGATGGCACGCCAAATATCGATCTTCTGGTGGGCGCTGACCTATGTGAAATGTACAGGGGGAGAAAAATAGTCATCACCTTCTGCATATTCAATGTGAGTGGCCCCCCATCCCTACCCTTGCCATGTGGCACATGCTCTCACCGTCGTTTGATGCATGTCTCAATCGCTCCCCTCCCCACCATCTTTCATCCACCCCACTCAACACAGGCATTGCCCATGAAGCATGCTCCCTCAGTACTAACCTGTTGGTCTGGAGGACCATAGAGTAGCGCGTACTGGGGGAGGACCCCATCCACAAGTTTCTCCATCTCCTCAGCTGTGAAGGCAGGGGCCCTTTCCCCAGTCGCATGAGCCATTGTCTCTTCCAGACCGAGGTCACAGCAGCACTTGCAGTGTAGGTCCTCTCCTGTCGAAGATCAGGTATCGAGTGATTAAGCAGATAGAAAATAGCGGTCACGCCCGCGGTGGTGCGTACCGCGACCGCCGGCGCACATCGTCATTGGCTCATGAGACCCATAGGGTTCAATGTTAACCAATGCTGCTTTGCGCCGCGGTCTTCGACCGCCAACCTCCACGGTGTTCCATGCCAGCGCATTTACCTCACATCCCATTGTCGCACTTCACAGGTCAGGCAGCCACCATTTCAGGGGCCCACATGGCTTACTTTTTACTGCGTCACACATACCTAGGCCTTGCATCAACACTCATACAAAGCATTCATTGGAGTGAGAATCGTGTTATGTGCAAGCTGTGGTTACGTACCTGTGGGTTGATTGACTCTGTGCTTGCTGTTGTCCTTCATAGGCACCGTCCGCTGGGACATGCGAGGATATGGCGGAATCTTCCTGTGTACAGACCGCTGGTGGACCTGTCGACAATGGAGGAAAGACATGTCATACTGACATACAGGCTTGACCGTGCCACTATTCATGAACTGTGTGCCCAGCTGGAGCCAGACCTGATGTCACCAATCCGCCAACCCACAGGGATCCCCCCTCTAGTGCAGGTGCTGTCAGTGCTCCATTTCCTTGCAAGTGGGTCATTTCAAACAACAGTGGCCATAGCATCAGGGATGTCCCAGCCTATGTTTTCCAAGGTGTTGTCCAGAGTGTTGTCTGCCCTGCTGAAACACATGCGCAGCTACATCGTTTTCCCTGAGGTGGGGGATTTAACTACAGTGAAGGGTGATTTCTATGCCCTTGGACATATCCCCAACATCATAGGTGCCATTGATGGGACCCATGTGGGTTTGGTTCCCCCCCACAGGAGTGAACAGGTGTACAGAAACAGGAAGAGTTATTATTCGATGAATGTGCAGATAGTATGTTTGGCAGACCAGTACATCTCCCATGTTAATGCCAAGTTCCCTGGCTCAGTGCATGACGCGTACATCATGCGGAATAGCAGCATCCCTTACGTGATGGGTCAACTCCAGAGATAACGTGTGTGGCTAATTGGTGACTCTGGTTACCCCAAACTGTCATGGCTACTGACCCCAGTGAGGAATCCCAGGACAAGGGCAGAGGAACGCTACAATGAGGCCCATGGGAGAACTAGGAGGGTGATCGAGCGGACCTTCGGGCTCCTGAAGGCCAGGTTCAGGTGCCTCCATATGACAGGTGGATCCCTATTCTACTCACCAAAGAAGGTGTGTCAGATCATCGTGGCCTGCTGTATGCTTCACAACCTGGCTTTGCGATGACAGGTGCCTTTTCTGCAGGAGGATGGTCCAGATGGTGGTGTTGTAGCAGCTGTGGAGCCTGTGGAGAGTGAAGACGAGGAAGCCGAAGAAGACGACATAGACAACAGGAACACAGTAATACAGCAGTATTTCCAATGACACACATGTAAGAATAGACACCGGCATATTACATATACTTAAACACTACTACCTCTCTACTGTCTGTCCTTTTCCCCCAGTGTATGGTAACTGAGTTGTGACTTTCCCTTCCGATTTCAGAGATGTGGGCCCCACTGCGTGACATCTGCTTTGTTTCCCCATGAACTACAGCTGTGTGACATTGGTATGTTGGCATCACAATGTAAATAAGCATTTTGGCACGTTAATGTCTAATACATTTGTTCAAAATCACAGCCAGACTCCTGATTGTTTTGTGCAATAACTGTGTTTATTACAGTGCTCTATATTGGTGGGTGGTTGCAAATCGGTGAGGGGTGATGGTAGAGGATTGTCCATGGCAGAGTCCAGACTATTTGTATCACAGGTGCATTGTCCAAATGCCTGTGGAAAGTGGAGCAGGGGCAGTTTAAGGATGGACAGGGTGACAATGTGGGACAGTGGGATGACAATCAGGGAGGTATCCTTTCCTGGCGGGGGTCTTGGCATCTTACTCTGTCTTCTTCCTGGATCTCAGGGCCCGCTTGCAGGGTGGTTCTCCTTCTGCAGGGGGTGGGGTGCTGGTGGCCTGTTGGTCCTGTGGCGGGGCCTCCTGTCCATTAGCGCCGGCAGAGGTGGTAGGCAGTTCTTGGTCCATGCTAGTGTCAGGGGCCCTTTGTGGTGCCACAGTGTCCCGCAATGTGATGACTATCAGATTCAGAGCCCCTACAATGGTGCCCAGGGCGGAACTGATGGTTCGTAGTTCCTTCCTGAACCCCAAATACTGTTCCTCCTGCAGGAGCTGGATCTCCTGAAACCTGGCCAGTACCGTCGCCATCGTCTCCTGGGAATGATGGTAGGCTCCCATGATGGAGGAGAGGGCCTCGTGGAGAGTGGGTTCCCTGGGCCTGTCCCCCGCCAGTCGCACAGCAGCCCTCCCAGTTCCCCTGTTTCCTTGGGCCTCTGTCCCCTGGACCGTGTGCCCACTACCACTGCCCCCAGGTCCCTGTTGTTGTTGGGGTGGTGGGTTAACCTGGGTGCCCTGTAGTGGTGGACACACCGCTGATTGACGTGTCCTGGGGACAGAGGTATGGGCCCGCTGGGGGGGTGCTCTGCTGGTGTTCCCAGAGGGGGGAAGGTCTGCTGTGGCCTGTGGCTGTCTGAGGGGAACCGACTGTCCCGAGGTCCCCGATGGGCCGGGCTGGTCATCTAGATCCAGTTGGACAGAGGTGCTGTCATCACTGTGGGCCTCTTCTGGAGGTGGAGTGGACATTTGTGGACCCTACTGCGCGGTGACGTGGCGTTCAGGTCCTGCAGGGGTATAAAGGGATGGTTATTGCATCTGTGTGTGCCATAGCGTGCAATGGGTGGGTGCCCGTGTACCCCAGTGCTTGCATTCCTGTGTGGGGGCTTTTGTGACAGTGGTTTGGGAGGGGATGGGGATGTGCAGTGGGCATGCTTTGGTGATGGGTGTCCATGCTTTGTGGTCGCATGCAGGGCTTGCGGTTGGGATGGGTGAGTTGTGATGGTGAGACATTTGCAAGGAGTAGGTGAATTGGGGATGAGGGTGTGGGTGGGGGTATGAGTTGGCATGCTGGTGGGGTGAGGGGGATGAAGTAGTGAAGATGAGACTTACCAGAGTCCATTCCTCCAGATACTTCTACGAGGCCCTCAGGGTGCAGGATCGCCAAGACCTGCTCCTCCCATGTTGTAAATTCTGGGGGAGGAGGTGGTGGACCGCCGCCAGTACGCTGAACCGCGATGTTGTGCCTGGATACCATTGAACGCACCTTCCCCCGTAGGTCGTTCCACCGCTTCCTGATGTCGTCCCTATTTCTTGGGTGCTGTCCCACAGCGTTGACCCTGTCGACTATTCTGCTCCATAGCTCCATCTTCCTGGCAATGGAGGTGTGCTGCACCTGTGTTCCGAAGAGCTGTGGCTCTACCCGTACGATTTCCTCCACCATGACCCTGAGTTCATCCTCAGAAAACCTGGGGTGTCTTTGCGGTGCCATGGGGTGGTGTGGGTGATGTGTGGGGTGGATTGTGTGGTGCTAAGTGTGGTGATGTGTATTGGTGTGTTGTGTGAAGTGCGTGGTAATATTGCTGGGTGAATGTAATATGCGTGTCTGGGTGCTCGGATATCTATTTCTCAGTGCGTGGTACCGATTCTCTAGGAGTGGAGGTTTGTGGGTGATGTGGGTGTGTGTTTTATATTTAATTGGGTGTGTGGGTGTGGTGTGTGTATGTGTCTCAGGTGTGTGTATTTCAAATTGTTCAATGTGGCTGTGTTTAGTAAGAGTGTGTGTATTTTGAGCGCGGCGGTGTGTACGGCCAATGGAATACCACGGTTGAAAGACCGCCGCATGGTTTCGTGTGTCGTGATAGTGTGGGCGTATTTCTGTTGGCGTGACGGTGGAGGTTTGGTGATCGCCAGTTTCTCGCTGACCTTTGGTGTGGCGGACTTTTGTGGATGTCTGTATTTTGGCGGTTTGGCTGTTGTGGGTCAGAATGACCGTGGCGGTTTACCGCGTCCGCGGCGGTATGGTGGCGGTCTTCTGACAGCGGTAAGAGGCTTTTACCGCCGATGTTGGAATGACCACCTGAGTCTGCCCTGCCCTCTGTTCCAGCTTCTTTTAATGGTTTGTAATCTGTTTTGCCTGCCAACTTGTTTCTCCATCCGAAACCACTGAACATGGCTAATTCTTCTCTTTCCATTACTGAGTAACTTTTTAATACTTTTAGAATGAACAGGATTGTTTTTCTTCTTTCCTCTCACTTTGCATCACAGATACTCCAGGTCTGTTTGTGCTGTTTGTATTCACTCCTCCTCAGGCTTAAAACTTTCCAGAATTAGAGCATCTTCAAGCTGCTTTTTTACATATTCAAATTCTGCTTCACACGCTTCATTCCACTTAACAACGTTCTTTTGTAATGAATTGTTTCATTTTATGGATCCTATGTGGAAAATTAGGAAATATTTGCCCTAGACTTCTGCCCTTCCTGTGAACGATACTAGTTCATCCTTGTTTTCTGGTACTGGCTATTTCTTAGTGTTTCACTAACTCTTCTTGTTGTTTGATACCAATGCTCGGGGGTAACTTAGAAAATTTATTTCTTTTTTCCTTTAATTTATATGTTCACCTCAATTATGCTAAACCTTTTCTTCAACCTCATGAGCGCCAGTCTAACTCTGTGTTTATTTTCTTTATCCTTCCCATAAATGTTTATGTTCTCTTAGTGAACATTTACCTCTTCACTCTGTGACAAAATGTTGGCCATCACTCTTTACAAAATACTGGGGCTGCAGATATTGACCCAACTGCATGGTCAAGATCCTGTGTCTCCCATTGGATGTCACAAAAGCCATCAGATTGCTAGAATATTCATGTAACCGGATCTGATGATATGATGCTAATAAATCCAACATTGAGAATACTTGAGCTCCTGTTTGTGCTTGTGGAAATTTGTCTACGATCACTTTCTTATTTAATTCTTTCATATCTATGCATAATCGTATGCTCCCTGTACCCCTAGTTTTTACACGAACAAAATGGGGGCTAAACACTTTGCAGCACATGCTTTTTTAACTATCCCAGCTTTTTGCAACATATCCAGCTCCTTACTTTACTTTTCTTGGGTTCTGTATCTTTAATTTATGTGCCGCATTCCAAAGGACAAGTTAAAAAAAAAATATATATTTTTAAAACCTTTATTTACGTATTCTTATTCACCAACAAGACAAAAAGTGCAAGGTGATAGGTGTAAGTAGAAATAAATCGGGGAGCAATCACCGATAAGCCAGGTATACATAATCAGTACATGTGTTGAGACGGTAAGCGTGTTGTACAGGTCCTAAATCCAGATAGTTTACACTCAGCAATGACATTTCTCTTATACAGTGCAAGGTAATACCTCTTCAAAGCTCTCAATCCCCCGAGTCCAAGTCCATATCAGTATTCCTATGTTCAGTAAATGAGTTCTACATCACACCCTGGCCACCACATCCCCTTCAACCTTCTCATCTGTAAAAGAGAGCCTCATGTGTTGTTTCTCAGTGACCCCGCCCTTACCAATACATCCTTCGCCCATTGGGTTTCACTAGGAGGCCAGGATCCCATTCATCTTATCACTATATTTATGCTTCGCAAGACGTAATGTCAGCTGTAGGAGCCTGTACAAGATCTTATGTCCTTTGCACCATCGCACCCCATCTAGCAAACATGCACCAGGTGTCAAAGGGATATCCATCCCTGCTGCTTCAGATATGCAGGGTATTATCATGTTGATAAAGGATTGATCCTTGTCTCTAAAACCTCTAGATTGTCAAGAACCTTCTTTGGTGGGGTATAGTTCATGCAATCAGCCCCTTATTCTCCGAAGGCCTCCTTTTTCATCATCTAAAATATGTAAGAAATTGAAGGTAAACAAAAGTAGTTACTGGAAATGCGTTTAATGAATCATCCACCCAAACATAGTCACAAAATTAATTGCACTCCCCCATCTTTTCTATCAAGTATGTCATTGCGGTAAACATAGTCTTCACCAGCCCATAAATGGTAGGCTAAATTACGTGAAGTTGAATACACTTGTCATCCACTCCATCCAAGTGAGGACTGAAAGAGAGATAAAAAAGAAATGCCAAATGATACACTAATTCCTGACATCTAATTCCAGAACAATAACTCTCAGCAGTCTCTCTCAGACAACAGGATCTGAGTAGTTTCTGAAATTTGAATTTGAGGATATGCACAGACCTTTATTTCCAATTTTCTATAAACTTTGCTGAAATATAACTTTTCATGCCCTGCCTGAGCTCCTTTTCAAACACTAAGGGCCTTATCATGAGCTTGGTGGTCATGAGACTGCTAAACATGCGGATGGTGGTCGGACCGTTGCACTCCTGGCGGTCCAAACACCATATGATGACCCTGGCGGTTGGACCACCAGGGAACCACCACTAGGATCACGGATCCTGATGGGTTGGTGGAGGTAGAAGTCGTGGTCAGCCACTGCGGCACTGAGTTAAGCACTGCTGTGCTGGTCTCGACTTCACTTTCCACCAATCTTTTCAAGGCGGGGTACTCACCATGAAAAGGCACTATTCTCCCATAGGGTCTCCAGGCGCTGGGGGTTGACCTCAGAGATCAGTCGAAGAGCAAGGTCTAGAGGTCCTTCCTGAACTGAGGCAGCGATGGTGACTGTCTGAGATGTGGTGGTAAGGTGCTCCATCCTTTTGCTGCCAAGTATGAAAACAATTTTCCAATGGCTGAGGACTTCTTTATGCAAGGAACACTGGCAAGTGACTGTTGGGACAAGTGGAGAGGTCTGGAAGGGGCGTACGAGTTGATGCAGTTGTTGAGGTACTTCGGTCCGTTGTCGTGGAGGGCTCTGTAGGCGTTTGAAGTTGATCCTCTTCTCGATGGTGAGTCAGTGGAGATTTCTCAGGTGTTCTGTGATGTGTTCTCGGCGGGGGATGTCTAGGATGAGTCTGGCGGCAGCGTTCTGGATATGTTTCAATTCGTTCAGGTTCTTCTTGGAGGTTGCAGCATAGAGAGCGCTGGCATGCTCAAGTCTGCTTGTGATAGGGGTGTGTGTCACGGTTTTCCAGCAGTCGGTTGGTATACATCTGACAATGTTTTGTGGGAGTCGGAGGATGTGGAAACAGGTGACGGAGTTTACCTGCTTGGTCATGGTGAGCATTGAGTAGAAGGCTGGTGGAAAGGCAGTGCTGGGGGCCACAGGGTGGCCCTGCACCACCCACACATCATGTTGTGGACAGAGCAGGGCCCACCCTGCCCAGCAACCTCAGAACACGCACTGTCTGCAGCCACAGACAGTGCACATTCCGAGGGTGCTGGAAGCACCCTCTGTTCAACAGCAATGGCCTCAACAACCTGAGGAGCCGTGGCCAATATCGTGCACTGTTTCCACTGGGCTGACCGGCGGAAACCTCCTGTCTGCCCAGTGGAAGCCTTGTAATAGGGTGAGGGGGAGACCGAAAGCTCCATGGCGGTCTCCTCCCCACGGGGGTGGGGGGCTGGCAGTTGGCCCGCCAAACTTGTAATGAGTCCCTAATTTCTCAAAAACTATTGAATGTATTTACATCAAACCAAAAAAGGCACTTCCTTGAGTAAAGTTCTTGTGTCATCACGACATGTTCCCTAAGGAAAACGCTATGTCCTGATGGTGTACCTATGGGTATCTTCAAAACTTGCATAGCATTTTGGGCCCAAATTATTACTAATGTGCTACTCAATGTTGTCCTGGGCACCCCAATAGAGCCATGAAGGGAGGCAACTATTGTACCAATCTTCAAGAAAGGGAACAGAAACAAACCAACATGACTCAACCTCTAAAATATTCGGACCGGTCACTCTTTTAAGATTGGAAGACTAGACTGAAAGAAATAGGACCAGATGTATCAAGCCTATTTGCATTTGTTCGTTTTCAAACGCTAAATAGGCTTTTGCAATTATGAAAGGCATTCGCTGTGCAATTTTAGCGATTCACAATTTTTGTGAATCTCTACAATTGTGTCTCCGAATTGGAAATCATGTTTAGCAATTTCCAATTAAGGAATTGCTAAACAAATGTATCAAACAATTGCATGATGCAGGTTGTCGCAATTGCTTGTGCAATTTACCACCAACTCAAATCAGGTGGTAATTAGGTGGAACCTATCTAAGCAACCCAGAATGCATCTGCATTTTCCACAATGGCTGCTCTCTACATCATGGCCAAGAGGGTGAGGATTCTGGACGGTTTGGAGAGAAAGGAGGAGGAGACAGGAGTGCTTATTAAGAATGTACATTATCATGTTTGATCGGACAGAGGAAATCTTTGCAAAGTGCAACTTAAATGCTGCCGTTATTTTATATTTAATTTCTGAATTTAATCCTCAACTACAGTGAAACACTTTCAGGACTAATTCTATTCCCACCCATGTGCATGTCTTATGTTTCCTGCAACTTTCAACACCAGGAAGCTGCCAGGTGCTGCAGCTGCAGTAAGTGGGGTTTCCTGCATTTCTGGATGCAGAGCTCAGTAAAATTAATGATTACATCACATTTCCAAATAAAGCACAGGAATTGCAGTTGACAAAATTAAAAATTTATCAGCTACCTCAATTTCCACGTTTCAATATATCCTCCATCAGTGAATGAATATTTTTTTAGACGTCATAAGAATACTCATTCACTAAACATTCAAGTGGTGAGCAATGCCTCCAATATGGTAACTCATATTGGCCAGATTTCCAGGAAGTACACTGACTCTTTCATATTTCACCATAGTGGAATTTATGCAAAGCTTTTTGGTTGAGAATTTGGTGGAGAATATTTACTAGGTATATCTTTCCATATATGTTTAGTATATAGTGGAAATGCATGTCTAAATAGTCACTACATCATTTTTCATTGTAGGAGACAGTGCGTATGCTATGCGCTCCTTTTTCCTAACACCTTATTTAAACCAGTCCAGTGGATTGTGTCATCTTGACCTGCATTTTGACAGTGTGGTGAGATAGTGTGGCTGTAGCATTTGTCGGTTATCAAGTGAAACTGTCTAATCTGCCTATGAGTTGATGACGGAGCCGTCAGTGTGTTATTTTATCTTGCTGCATTACTTTGCATAACTTCTTAATGGCCTTTGTCAGCTCCTTATAATTTTCTAGTGCTGTTTTTTGCCCTCCTCAACAGTTGTGTTCAGCTGCTTTATGCCTTCCTTTATTTCAGAAATGTTTAATTGATTGACACCTAGGGCATCATTATGACCCTCAGGGCGGTGGTGGCGGTCGGACTGCCACCCATGTGGTGGTCCGGCAGTCACATTACAACCGTGGCGGTCCAACCGTGATGCGACCGCCACGGCTTCCGGACCGCCACATTGGTGGCTGTCTGGCAGCCACATTACAACCATGTTGGTCACGTCAAGGTTGACCGCCAGCAGTGCCAGATCATGAGTTTTCGATGGTTTGCCGGTGATGGTGGTCCTAATCCGCCAGGGCTGCGCTGCCCTGGGGATTATGAGCCCCTTCTCCGCCGGCGATTACATGTCGGTAGCCCTGTCATGTAAAGGCTAGCGGAGACGGGGCACAGAGTGCCCTGGGGGGCCCGTGCATGCTCATGCACTTAGCATGGGCAGTGCAGAGGCCCCCCTGGCCAGACCCATCGCAATTTTCACTGTCTGCTTGTACCGTACGCACTACAGCATTGCCGCCGGCTCTATTATGAGCCGGCGTCAATGTTGTAGGCCGTTTCCCACTGGCCAGCGGGAAATTCTTTATGGGGCCACACTGACGGTAACCTGACCGCGGGAGTGTGGCAGGCCGCCTTTTTCATCCGCCAAACTCATAATGACCCCCCAACTGTGTCTGTAATGATTTCCACATTGCAGAAGCTTCACCAATAACAGACTCCTTCAAAACATCAAGTACAGCAGTCAACTTCCTTAGAAGCCCTTTTAACACCGATTCTACGCTTTCTGATGGCTTTGTTGAGGCATCGATGAAGCTACTGACACCTTTGTGTTGATCTCATGGGACAAAGAGTTGTAGGCATGTCTGATTAGATGCTCTATTTTCTGCCATAAAAGCAGGGATTGGAGACGCTGTAGCTCTACACCTGGGTGGGGCAGGCTTTGTGGGAGTTGGAGTGTTACCAGGCTGTATATCCGGCTTAGTGTTCTGATTTTCCTTCATGTTCATTTTCTTCTGTCATTCTTTCAGGTACATCTGTCAGATATATGATCAGAAATTTAGTTCAATGAATGTTTTGTTATGTATATTTTTAGTTAAACTTTATATACATTCAAAATCCAAATTCTATTATGTAGTTCTTTCATATCATTTTGTACCTTACTCTAGACAAGGGTACAAAATGTTTCATTTTCCAACTTGTTTTTCCTAGTAAACACACAACTACAAATCCCATAATGCCTTAGTGAGCCAATAATAATTTATGGGCTAGAGTGGATTTAAGTTTAGAAGTAAGTATACATTTCTAATAGTATTCCTTTTACTTAAAACATGTTTATGTGTTACAAAATAAAAGTCATACCTTTGTAAGTACTGGGTATAGCAGAGGTATCAATGTCCAAGGCCCCAACGAAAAGTTCTTGCAACAACATAGCCTCAACCATTTCCTCAATGAGTAGATGGTCTCCCACACCTGTTTCCCGTGCCTCTGCAAGTCGGATAGACACCTTTTCTTTGTTATGTGACCGAAGATCATACCAGCACTTGAAAATCTGTTTGAGAGTGCACTGTGTTACACCAGCCACTCCGATCTTAGCCCGGATGTCCTTCCAGATTTTACGCATCTCATTTTCTGGGATGTGCAGTGAACTCTTTCCAAAAAGCTCATCTTGATGTTGTACACACTCTTCAAAGACATCTCAAGTTGTATTTTACTGACTTTCAGCTTTCTCCTGCGGACTTCTGCACTACTTAACATTGCCATAAGTAGCCATGGTAAGAAGATTGGTTCAAAACACCTCCACACAAGGTCCCAGTTGATCTGCTGACATAGCCTGCCTTCTCCTGTGGAGACGGTTTCTGAAAACAGCATGGGATAATTCACTTCCTCATTAAGATGCCATCTTGCTGCTCCAGCAAGTGACATCTGCAAATCTGCGATTACACCATTTGATTATCGCTAAATTGCAATTGTGAATCCTAAGGAATCACAAAATCTATATCGCTGACTATGATACGATAGGAACTGTGATTTCCACCAGTGGCATAATAAAACTTAAGGGTAGCCCCCTGCAAAGTACATAGAGGGGTCTTTCCCCCAAGTACCCAGACAAGGGCCTGCTGCCCATGCACAGTGTACTGTGCTGAGGAGGCCTCCTGGAGTTGGCCATGCTCTGCACTGTGGGAGTTGTGGAGGCCTTTGTTATGCCACTGATTTCCACATTGCAATTTGGTAAAAATCACTATTTGGAAATCGCAATTCCTATTCTTGATACATATGGCCCATGGGCCTAGATTTGAGAGGGCCTAGCACCTCCTTGCGCCACATTAGCGTGATTTGTTTTTTACACAAATGTAGGCCAATGAGGCCAAAATCATTGTGCCAGATTTACAAAATAGCGCAATGCGAGCATTACACAACTTTGTAACCCCTTGGGCCACATTATGGGGGTTATTCTAACTTTGGAGGAGTGTTAATCCGTCCCAAAAGTGACGGTAAAGTGACGGATATACCACCAGCCGTATTACGAGTTCCATAGGATATAATGGACTCGTAATACGGCTGGTGGTAAATCCGTCACTTTTCCGTCACTTTTGGGACGGATTAACACCTCCTCCAAAGTTAGAATAACCCCCTATGTCTGCGCCAGGCATAATGTATGCAAGGGGGCATTCTCCTAGTGGGGAACGGCAAAAAAGTGGCATAATGTAAAAGATCACTTTTTGTGTGATTGTAACGTCTGCATAGAGCAGGCGTTGAAAGGAGGCACACCATTATTAATAAAGGGCATTAATGTATTTTGCAGGATTAGTGTCAACATTTTTTATGCTAACTCAGCAAAGCAGCAAACTAGCGTCTGAAATGTTGATGCTAGTTCCCTAACTACTGCCATGGTGCGCCATATCTTAAATACGCTAAAAGGCGAAAGAAAAGTGGTGCTGCATTGGATGGTGTATAGACATTCTATCCTACATAATTATTTCTCCAAATTACAAATGCATCCTTTACAAGAAAGTAAAAGCAGTAAAAAATAAGTAATAGAGAACCAGACAGCAAAGGAATTGAAATTCAAAAACGAATACCTCAATAGTAAATATAGTAAACAACGTACACAACTAAAAGTTAAAAAAAATTACAAGTTTGGTGGTCGGACCGCCAAACCACCACCGTCTTCGCCGGGGACAATGTTCTCAAGGGGCTGACGGCGGTCCAAGTTGAAATCAGCCAGAACGGCGCAGAGACAGTGAGCATTGCGAGGGTGCTGATGCACCCTGCGGGCGGCAGGATTGCCACCGGCTCAATTATGAGCCGGTGACAATGCTACCGCCACTTTCCTGCTGGGCTGGCGAGTGGAACCCTTGGTTTCCACTCAACAGCCCAGCAGGAAAGTCATAATGGGTCCGATGGGGTGGTAGCCAGTAAGGCTGCAACCTCCCGGTCGGAAGTTCGGCGAACGGGTCATCCCATCCACCGAACTCGTAATCAGGCCCATAGTTTTTAATAAATTGAATAAACATTTTTTATACTTTAAAACCCACAGTTGGAAAGAAAAATACATCAAATTAAACAAAGGGAATCTTCTATTAAATTATAGAAGACATACTTATAGTAAGAAGGGCACCACCAGTAACAAAGCACATTGGAAATACATCAAATACACATGCTATGGCAGGGCTACCACTAAAAATGAATTTCGTGAAAGTGTTCAGGAGCATAACCTTCCTCCTAATATTACTGAATGAGAAGTCAGAAAAGATTTACAAGACCGGAAGTAGGTCACCACAAGCTCACAATAGCCAACAGGGACAATACTTACAAATAGTATACCAAGCATACTTGAACCAACAACAGTCCAACTCCCTGGCACATCAACCTAAAATCGAAAACTACGTAGAACAGCCAGAATATATGACAACCCTAATAGGAAAATAATAGTTTATGCTACAAATAACAATGTACTAATCTTATTTTATTGTAACACATGGATAATGCACAACACTTTTAAGATGTGCCCTCTACCGTTCAGTCCAATATACATAATACATGGTCGGTATTAAAATGCAAACATCCTGTTAGGCTATGCACTGTTACCTATCAAAGTACAAGTACTTAAAACCTACCAGCACACTGCAGTTTAGGGGTGCTACTATCCCTTTAACCAGAGCATATGGGAGCACCTACAAAAATCCATGCTAAGCATGTAATATGTCTTTAAGATACAACTTGCACATATAGCTTTAGAATATGTGCCTATAACAAAGGTCACTACGCTTTATGAAATGCTTAATAAACTCCCCCATTAAAAATGATGTGAAACCAAACTAGTTCTAATAATGGATTATTTTGAAGATACTGGAGATTTGCACCTGCACCGGTCATTACATTACATGATGGAACATCAATGACAGCTCCATGTCCCAAGAAGCAAATACAGTTCATTAAAAGGGTGGTACAGTTCCTTCCAAGAAACATTTTGGAGAAGTCACCCTACACCTTGTCAATTTCTGGAAATACATTAAAAAGAACAGAGCTACCAAAAGTTCAGAATGGAGCAACCCCTAACCCAACTCAATCCAAACTCTTCAAACAAATGAAACAAATGCATGAACACTTAGCCTTGAAATACAACTACAACCCAGATTTACAATACATAGACTCAATACCATAAACCCTACTTAAAGAAAGCAAGCTCAACAACACAACTTTAATTCAGTTGAAATTAATCTTAGCAAATGTATATATATATATATATGTTAGAAATGTAAGCAAAAATCTGTTTAAAAAATGTACAAACGTGTTTTATATATCTTATATAAGATAATACTGACAAAAATATATAATCGATTTTTTTCAGTACTCTTATATTATAATGTTAAAATGTACTTAATGCAAAAATGTTTGTTAAAAACTAATGTCCATGTTTAAAAAAGTGTATAACTACACATACAAATGTATGTGCAAATACATCATATCTGTAATTACGCTTATTCTGAAGTAAAAAAAAGGAAATGTTAAAAGAAAATGTATATAACAAAAACTTATACATAATAATACTTTATTTTTATAAAACAGCATTAAAGAACAAACAATTCATACTATGCATTTGTATAACCTTTTAATGTACCAAAAATACAAACAAATGTTAACCATTCAATTATATCATATTTTGTTTTCCCAATAAAAACTTAGACACATTGGAGAAAATTTAGAATTTAGGGACAGCCTAGCCAGCCAAACTTAACTGCACTGGGGAAAGTGTTGGTCTTTGGGTGGTTCAGATTTACTATACTCACTCCAAATTTAACTAGGTTATGGAACGTGTTAGAGCTTGTGTGATTCAGATGTTCTATTCCTACTCCAAACATAACTACATTGGTGAGTGTGTTGGATGTTGTGGTGTTCCGATTTACTATTCCCACTCCTCTAATAATCACATTGGGGAAAGTGTTGGTCTTCAGACAGTTCGGATGTACTAATCCCACTCAAAATATTCCAAGGTTAGGGAAAGTGTCAGGGAAGTCAGATTTATTATTCCCACTCCACACTTAACAGCACTGGGCAAAGTGTGAACTTTGGAGAGCTCAGATGTACTATTCCCTTGTTACATACCCACATTGTGGAAAGTCTTAGAATTTTAGATGTACTATTCCAAATCCAAACTTCACCAGTGTTGGACTTGTATGGGAGTGGGAAGGAAACATTTACTATTCCCACTTCTAACCTCAATACATTAGAACATTTTTACTTTTAGATTTCAAAATGAACTGCTACCAGAAATTTAAAATAGACTTTACACTAAAAAGATTACATTACAAACATCCATTTTAATCACCCCAAAAAATTAAAACAAAAAATAAACCACATAACATATAAAGGTAAGTTGAGAGTTCTACCAAAAAAGGTAAAACAAATATTTAATATAACTTTAAAAAAAAAAGTATAACTAATTAAAAAATTAAAACAATTTTTCTAATGAAATATTTAAAATAGAAAATTAAATAACATAACTTTAAAACTTCCAATGGAAAAAATACACAAATTACAAAAATACCTTATTCTAAAACTAAAATTATATTATTTAATTATGTTAAATATTCATTAAATGTGAAATTGTCACGGGACCAAAACATTTAATCTAAATATATACAACAAAATTTTAAGAAATGTGAAAATTATAACAACATTGGATATATTGCTTTACATTGAAAAATACAATACATATAAAAATTTGAATTTTATATATTAAAAAAATTAAACATTTTAAATATATAATTTCAAACCAAAAACGAACATAACAACAATGTTAAACATAGAAAACCACAGATGTGGTAAATTGTTATGAATTGGTTGCCTTGAGTTGCCACTTTTATGGTTGGCACTAGCTAGCTAACCAGTGAAGTAAAGGTCCTGGAGGTAACCTTACCCACTTTTTCAGCATTTCCTGTTTGCCCTACTGCAAACACCCCAAAAATACCTATCATTCTCAGAATTCAAGATGGAAAGCCCTTCTCCCTAGTGCAGAGCCTTTGCGCCCATCCAGACGTATGGCAATGGAAATGATCAGTCCCCTTGCTTGTGCCCACTCTAAATCAGTTCTGAGGGCAGCTTTCCTCCAACTGAGTGTGGCCTTTCAAGGTGTTACCTAACATTTACTTGTGACAGGGCAGGCCCCGTTGAAATGAATTAACTTCCTGTGCCAACTCCAACTGATCTTCCTGCCAGGGGAAGAAAAATACCTTTCCATTCACAGGGTCATTGTATCTGCTTTAAGAGCAGTTTTCACACCTCATTCCTCCTAAGTACGGAGAGGCAGTAGATGGAGATGTAATATAAAGTAGCCTGCAGTAGATTCAGGCAGCCTAAAGGTACCTTTCTGAAAGTTATGTTTTCAATTTATTTTTAAAAAATCAGACTTCAGCATTAGATTGGATTTTTAGCAAATATAAAAATAATTCTTTGAATGGAGATTGCAGCTGGTGCAGGTCAAAAGTTATAGATTAAAGTCTATACTTTTTCTGTGTGCCAGTTAAATTCTGACCAGTAAGAAAGTTGTTTTGATCCCAGTCTCTGAGGGAACATGCCATTTGAATGTCACACATGTTCCACTCTTTATTAATATGTACCCTCCTTTATGGGCAGCAAGGTGCGCTTAGGGTTTAGTTGTTTAATATTTTAAACCAGGTTTTCCTACCGGTGAAAATGTGAAAAAGCTGATGTTGACAGGCCTGTTTACAAGTGTTCAAGCCGCTGCTGTCAGGCTGCGCTGTGTAGGCCTGAAGTCATGCAACTGTAGCGGATGGCACAATAGCTGCTGCAGTGCACAGATGTCAACATCAGGACAGTGCACGCTCTACGGGCGACAAAAATGCAAAAACCCAGCCTTTATGCAAGAGCATAATTCATGCATTGTGTTTATATGCAGTATGTTAACCTTTAGCATTGCAGACTTTAACCTTGAAAAACACTATTAATGATGTTTGCAATAACTGTTCATTTGCAAGGTATTGCTGCAGGCTTACTGAGTGTGTTAGGGTGTGGTCCCTTTCCAGGACCTTCTAGAAGCTTTCTCTGCAGCATGACTGGGTGTGGTTTGTGGGCTGGGCCAGACTCTATATAAGGGAGCCAGCCTAGCTCCACGTGCTCACTATTCAGAGGTCCCGGTGCAGAGCAGCAGCAATTTCCTGAGCTCCTGTTCTGGAGGCCTACCTTGATGTTCCAGGCCTGCCCTGCACTATTTTGGTGATCCTTGAGCAGGGTGGTGTTCAGATCGGCAACAGCTTGCACGATCATTTCATGGCATTTGCATATTCTTGTTCGAATCGGCAGTGTGCGCAATTCATTTCCCACATGTAAACCTTGGTGTTCAGATTGGCAACAGCTTGCGCGATCATTTCATGGCATTTGCATATTCTTGTTTGAATCGGCAGTGTGCGCGATTCATTTCCCACATGTAAACCATGGCGTTCAGATAGGCAACAGCTTGCGCGATCATTTCATGGCATTTGCATATTCTTGTTCTAATCAGCAGTGTGCGCGATTCATTTCCTACATGTAAACCTTGGCGTTCAGATTGGCAACAACTTGCGTGATCTTTTCATGGCATTTGCATATTCTTGTTCGAATTGACAGTGTACGCGATTCATTTCCCGCATGTAAAACTTGATGTTCAGATCGGCAACACTGTGCGCGATCATTTCATGGCATTTGCATATTCTTGTTAGAATGGACAGGGTGCGCAATTCATTTCCAGCATGTAAAACTTTATGCTCAGATCGGCAATAGTATGTGCAATCATTTCATGGCAATTAAAACTTTGATGTGTAATGTCTGTTGAAGTACACACATTTATCCTGGGCCTTTGGATTTTCTGTGAAGATGCTAAATTCAAAATGTGACATTCTTAGTGCATATTAAGTACCTAGTACAATTCCTATTGTTTTCCAGGGAATGTTTCAGATTGCTTTTTTTGTCCTCATGTAATGCAATGTTTGTTCTGAAACATTATTCTAGAAGGTTCTTGTATTCCTAGACAGTATGTGACATTTCATGAAAAGCTCAGATGAAACATTGTATTAACTATTCTTGATTTTTTCCAGGTACCCTAGAGTTCTTGAGGTCTAGTTATAGTCACTTCTTAGGTTATCAATGGTTTCAGTATGACAACGCTTCCTACAGGTCTCCTTCCCAGCTGTTCCCTACCTAATCCCCTTTTCCCCCACTTGGACTCTCTCATGCTCTGTGATATTTCTATCAGAGTTTTGGAGCTGTCTCGTGGTGGACATGTTGGGAACGTGCGCAGGCTCCAAGGATCTGGTCTCCCTGACAACAGGCTGCATTTAACTCCAAGACACTGCGTACATTTTCTGCTATCATGTGCATAGGCAAGTTAAAATAGGTCAATTAGGGGTAAACATATTTAACCATGTTTAATGGGGAGCACTGGCACTTTACTCCTGTTTAGCAGCTGTAATATTGCACAAAGTTTTAAGTTCAGCACAAAAAGGGTACAAAAAGGTTGAATAATAGTTTATTGTATAGATATTAAAATCCATTGTACTTTGAAACAAATATTAATCAAGTACAATAACATATAGACTCCCACTCCATGGCATGTGCATAACATTAAAACACCAGGTTGCTCCTGAGAGCACAACACTAATACCAAACAGTATAAAAAAACTTAATTACAATAAATGCTTACGCACAAAAGCAGAAAAGAAATTCATAAACGCTGACAAGCTATACATTTGCAGTAAGAAAATACATTTCAATAATAACATCAAAAAAAGCCCTAAACATCGAAGAAAAATCCAAACTGAAAAAGTCAATGAATATAAAATCATATTGCACAGGTTGGTTGCTAAAAACAGCTCCGCGAGTCCTTAAAGCGCTAGTGTGATTGCCATGTTCCATCTCACAAAAGAGTAAAACTCTTAAATCAATAGCGCAAACAACAGTAAAAAATCTAAAGACCATGGGCCTGATTCAGACCCTGGCGGCCGGTGACCGCCAGGGTCACCGGCAACGGGAGCACCGCCGACAGACCGGCGGTGCTCCAAAGGGCATTCTGACCGCGGCGGTTCTGCCGCGGCCAGAAAGGGTAAACCGGCGGTCTCCCGCCGGTTTACCGCTGCCCTTGGAATCCCCCATGGCGGCGCAGCTTGCTGCGCCGCCATGGGGGATTCTGACACCCCCTACCGCCATCCTGTTCCTGGCGGTTCGGCCGCCAGGAACAGGATGGCGGTAGGGGGTGCCGCGGGGCCCCTGGGGGCCCCTGCCGTGCCCATGCCAATGGCATGGGCACGGCAGGGGCCCCCGTAAGAGGGCCCTACTGTGTATTTCAGTGTCTGCCTAGCAGACACTGAAATACGCGACGGGTGCAAACTGCACCCGTCGCACATGCCCACTCCGCCGGCTCCATTCGGAGCCGGCTTCCTCGTGGGGAGGGGTTTCCCGCTGGGCTGGCGGGCGGCCTTCTGGCGGTCGCCCGCCAGCCCAGCGGGAAAGCCAGAATGGCCTCCGCGGTCTTTCGACCGCGGAGCGGATATATGGCGGTTCCCTCCAGGCGGGCGGCGACCGCCGCCCGCCGGGGTCAAAATGACCCCCGATGTACCTTACAAAAATCAAGCATTATCACTTTATGCTGCAGAAACCAATGGAGCAAGAGCAAGAGATGTTCGCACAACCGATTAGTCGCTGCTCCCAGTGCCCCTGGTGAACCTGTTTAGCGCAACCACAATACATTTCATCAACAAAACATTCAGCATCAAGTTGTCGGTATCCAGAGATGCAATTATGGTCTGCCGACATGAACGGACCCCTAATTTATTCCGCTTACCCTGGAGTACGGATTTGCACTCCTTCAATAATGAGGTGCAAAGATAAATCTTATGTTCAAAAGATTCCTCCAAGCTGCCATAACCTCTACAAGTTACTCCAGCCCCGGCTGCCGCCAGCTAGGGAGATGTTTCAAAAAAGCCAGGTCTCCCAACCTAAAGGCCATAAAATTCTCCTTCAAATGATGCCGTAGGTGCATGAAAAGTAACTGGCTGGGGAGGCTGGTTGATAGGAGCGAATTACTGCCCAGGTGTGCTTAAAAAGGTGAAAATTCTAGGGTGACCATTCAGAAAAGGTGGATTTAATTTTAATAGGACAATTGCTCTAAATAACATGCGTCATTGGCCCATGATCACATGCACAGCAGGAATTGGCAGGCCATATTGGGTATGGATATGGATATGAAGAATGATGAATTAAAAAACACAAATTCACTGAAAAAAACACAAAGGCTAAATTGAAGCTCTGGTTGACTTTGTTTAGCACCTTAACCTATGTTGATGAGAAAATCGAAATTCTCCTGAACACCACAGTTCAAATACAGTTATGGTAACAAATGTAAAGAACATAAAACTACTGAAAGTCGTGAAATATGGTTAGGATCAGAATCCACAACTCACACAACAGTCCTGCAAACAGCGCCTCACAAACCAAATGGAAATCGTATGAAGTCACAATACTGATACTAATAAACAACCCCCCCTGAATAAAATATGCAATTAAACAACACCACTTAAACAAACCAATTCATTGCACTGATCTCTGTCAAAGTGGTAAGGGCAATGTGAAATGTAATCTCATCTGTAAGAGAGTTTTCAACATTTTTAATTGGATTATTTTAATTAAGGGTGAGTCATGAGCATTGAATTTAGGTGCTTATTAGTCAAGAGAAATATTCATCCAGGTAAAATGATTCTGAATCAATAAAAGTGCAAGAGAGATACGAACGAAAAACAGTGCTAAGCCACCACCGGATCATGTTGGTCAAGGCATGTGAAGGAATAATCAGGCAGAATGGCCAAAGCAACATCAGGGCCAGAAGGATGCTCAACCCATCAAGGGATTAATAGACCTGACAGAGGTTGATAGGTTTGTGCCACTGGGGGAGATTGACATCTAACGTTGATTGCTCTCATACAGGGAGTGCAGAATTATTAGGCAAATGAGTATTTTGACCACATCATCCTCTTTATGCATGTTGTCTTACTCCAAGCTGTATAGGCTCGAAAGCCTACTACCAATTAAGCATATTAGGTGATGTGCATCTCTGTAATGAGAAGGGGTGTGGTCTAATGACATCAACACCCTATATCAGGTGTGCATAATTATTAGGCAACTTCCTTTCCTTTGGCAAAATGGGTCAAAAGAAGGACTTGACAGGCTCAGAAAAGTCAAAAATAGTGAGATATCTTGCAGTGGGATGCAGCACTCTTAAAATTGCAAAGCTTCTGAAGCGTGATCATCGAACAATCAAGCGTTTCATTCAAAATAGTCAACAGGGTCGCAAGAAGCGTGTGGAAAAACCAAGGCGCAAAATAACTGCCCATGAACTGAGAAAAGTCAAGCGTGCAGCTGCCACGATGCCACTTGCCACCAGTTTGGCCATATTTCAGAGCTGCAACATCACTGGAGTGCCCAAAAGCACAAGGTGTGCAATACTCAGAGACATGGCCAAGGTAAGAAAGGCTGAAAGACGACCACCACTGAACAAGACACACAAGCTGAAACGTCAAGACTAGGCCAAGAAATATCTCAAGACTGATTTTTCTAAGGTTTTATGGACTGATGAAATGAGAGTGAGTCTTGATGGGCCAGATGGATGGGCCTGTGGCTGGATTGGTAAAGGGCAGAGAGCTCCAGTCCGACTCAGACGCCAGCAAGGTGGAGGTGGAGTACTGGTTTGGGCTGGTATCATCAAAGATGAGCTTGTGGGGCCTTTTTGGGTTGAGGATGGAGTCAAGCTCAACTCCCAGTCCTACTGCCAGTTCCTGGAAGACACCTTCTTCAAGCAGTGGTACAGGAAGAAGTCTGCATCCTTCAAGAAAAACATGATTTTCATGCAGGACAATGCTCCATCACACGCGTCCAAGTACTCCACAGCGTGGCTGGCAAGAAAGGGTATAAAAGAAGGAAATCTAATGACATGGCCTCCTTGTTCACCTGATCTGAACCCCATTGAGAACCTGTGGTCCATCATCAAATGTGAGATTTACAAGGAGGGAAAACAGTACACCTCTCTGAACAGTGTCTGGGAGGCTGTGGTTGCTGCTGCACGCAATGTTGATGGTGAACAGATCAAAACACTGACAGAATCCATGGATGGCAGGCTTTTGAGTGTCCTTTCAAAGAAAGGTGGCTATATTGGTCACTGATTTGTTTTTGTTTTGTTTTTGAATGTCAGAAATGTATATTTGTGAATGTTGAGATGTTATATTGGTTTCACTGGTAATAATAAATAATTGAAATGGGTATATATATATTTTTTGTTAAGTTGCCTAATAATTATGCACAGTAATAGTCACCTGCACACACAGATATCCCCCTAACATAGCTAAAACTAAAAACAAACTAAAAACTACTTCCAAAAATATTCAGCTTTGATATTAATGTGTTTTTTGGGTTCATTGAGAACATGGTTGTTGTTCAATAATAAAATTAATCCTCAAAAATACAACTTGCCTAATAATTCTGCACTCCCTGTAAGTAAGGAAACAAAAATAAATCCAAAGCACTTATCAACACCTTTGCCCCTTAAGCATCAAACCTCAAGAACAATCTACCCTGAGGATCTCAGAATCAATCCCACCGCTCTCCTTCAGGGAAACACCATCTATTCAGGTTCCGTTTGAATGACTAAGCAACCTAACACCTTGCCAACTTTATCTTAAGCTTCTCTTCTTCTTCTCTATTGGTCATTGTCTCAGATGCATGTTTATGTTCACACATTTTCCTCACATTAGCCATGGTTCATATCTCAGGAATAGAGAGTTTAAGGGGTTGATTCACAAAAAAATTTCCACACCTAATTTCAAGTCAGGAAAAGTGCAGTCAGTGGGTGTCAATGTAAGATTCTGTTTCCTGTTCTAGTAGCTTGGCCTGTGTATTCTAGACATATATTTAATCAGATGTTTGTCGATGATTTCCATTTAGGGAGTATGTACATCTAGTGAGAGATCTTGTATCTTGTTTCCACAGTCGCCTGGGGAGTTGAACCATATAAGCAGAAAATGCTGTCAGCAAAACCCATGGATTCTGATCACTGAAAGAACAACTGTCATCATTGGACTCTCGTTGCTTAGTGGGAGTGCTGGGTTAGGGGAGAAAGCACTTTTGTTTATAGGCGACTGCGTCACTCCGACAACAAGTTGCAGCTGTCGGCCCAACTCCCCGGTTCACAAGCAGTACATCACCCAAACTCAGACAGTAAAGTTGATGTCTGGCAGCCTTACGCATGGACTCTAGAAGAGATCTCTCAGGGAAGTCGCAGTGGAAAGGAAGTTACCCTTTTCTCTCGAAAGCATAAAGTCTCATACACACAAAGGCAATGCAGACGATGCAGGAGAGTTTTCAATAGATTTATTGAAAAGACAGCAATCTACGACAGGAATGTATGTGCTGCAATGATTAGGATAATGAACATTAATAAAAGGAGAATTGTGAAGATGAGAGTTCGGAATATGAAAACCCCCAACATCTTACAATAAACATGAGTTATAAAATTCCTAACCAAGAATGCCTAATCTCCTAACCAACAATGCCTAATCTCAGGGGTTGCAGAATGGAGGTGCAGGCTATCCGTGTAGGTGGTGTCACGGTATGCCAGTAGTGTGATGTCACCCATACTTCCTCACTGGTAACTGAATGACTCAAATGAATAAAGACAATAATTTGATGTTGATTGGCTAGTGTGCAGGGGAATCTCTGATTTGGGGTATCAGTATGCCACCATGGTCCTTTCTGAGAGTGTGAGAGAGGAGTTGCTTTGCTGTACACTAATTGGTTCTTACATAGAAAAGAGGTAGTTCATGCTGCTTGCAGCCATGAAGTAGTCTGCAGTTTAGAATGCTTGGCACCCCCTAACTAATAGTTTGGTTGCTGCTCTAGCATGTTTCTTTCTCTGGACTTCTGAGACCTTGGATTATGAGTTCCCACAAGTTGCTTATAAAGTAGCACAAGAGATGGGCCTAGGGTAGGTAGGTACTTCCATAGAAACACTTGTATGCAAAACCGGTCTTGTTGACCAGTCTGCTCAGACCTGGGGGCATATTGATACTCTGTTTGCGCAGGAATTGCGTCATTTTTTTTTACGCAAATCCGGCGCAAACTCAACTCTATATGTATACTTTGGCGCTAGACACGTCTAGTGCCAAAATCCATGGAGTTTGCATCATGTTTTAGAGTGGACACCTACCTTGCGCTAATGATATGCAAGGTAGGTGTTCAAAAAAATGACTCCAAGGCATTTGTGCCTTATTTATGCTCCTGCGTCAAAATGACGCACAGGAAGAGGCGGGCCTTAAAAAATGGCGCTTAATTGGAATATCGTCATTTTTTAACGCCTGGGTCAGGTCAGGCGTTAAGGAACCTGTAGGGTCATAACCATGGTCTCTGACCATGGAAGCAGTCCACAGGTGCCCTTCCCTGCCCACAGGGACACCCCCTGCCACCCTCGCCCACCCCTGGAGGACACCCATGGATGGGGGGACCCCTCTACGGTAAGTAGAGGTAAGTAGATGTATGTATTTTTTTCCGATTTTTAAAGTGGCCCAAGTTAGGCCCCCCTACATGCCACTGTGCCCAATTGCCATGCCCAGGGGACAGAAATACTTTGCTAAGACAGGAGTCATTTCCATGGGGGTTGTGCGTCAAAAAATGACGCTAGTCAGGTTAGAGTCAACAGTTTTTACGCTAACCTGACTTGCACCATTCTTTCACGCACAACCCCCATTCTTCCTTACGCCTCCACTGCCCGGTTCGCATCATTTATTTTGATGCTAACCAGGCCGCAGTGCCGGGTAGCGTCATTCCATAAATATAACCACCGGCTGGCGCGTTGGAATGGTGGTAGCGGCATTATACTTTTTGGATGCAAATCTGTGCTAGTGGGCCCTAGTGATTACCTTTAAGTGGTGACTGAAGAAAGGGCCAGCACCATGTTTGAGAACTAGATGGATACTAGGTTGTGGATGGAGCAATTTTTGGAATAAAAGCCATCTTTGGACAGGACTAATTAGTCAGGAATTATACTCCCTGAATTCTTAATTATATTCAAGGTAATCAAATTAGAATGTGTTGGTTATGCATCTGTTCTAGGTCGTAACTCTTAACCCTAGTTAGAAAAAAAACTCATTACGTGGGGATGCATACACCACAAGACTACATGTTGTTGAATTGGCCCAGTATGTTATATATTAAAGTACTAAACAAACATAGGTACAAGTACAGTTCTCAAATTGAAGGTTTTGGTAATGGACTGGGTGATGTTTTTCTATGTACAGAAAATACTTGTTCATCCACAATTTACTGCTTACAGATTCCACTAATTCAGCCAACAAGTTTCGCCCTTATAGTGGAGTGCAAGCTTATGGCTTTTCCAAAGCTACACAAGACCAGGACTGTGTTGAGGTCTAATCTACAGGAGTAAAAATATTGAGTCCAGTAGTCATTGTGGCAAGAGTAAATGCTAAGGCAAAATTCACTAATAATATGAGCTTAAAGGTTATGATCAATGTCAATCAAAAGCATGACAGCTTGGAACTTCACTTAGGAGCCCTTGAGTAAAAAATACAGGGATGAGTCCCAAAGTGGCTGATATGGCGATCCTGGTAACAAGGTAAGAACGATGAATAGGGGTCATCAAAGGTCCGGAGTGGACCCACCGAGAAGGCAACAAGGAGCATTGACAGACTAATATAGTTTGTCCTCAGACTGTCAGCGCTCCTTGTTTGTCTTGGTCCACTCTAAATGTGTCAAATCAGCTACCCTTGGTCTGATAGTCCTGGTGCGAAGTACCTCTCTTACTAATGTTAAAATGACTGAGCTTCTATAGTATGTGATCACTGACTTTGGGCCTGATTTTGATCTTGGCCTGATATTGATCTTGGCCTGATTTTGATCCTGTCTGCCTTATTACGATTCCATTATATCCTATAGAGATTGTAATATGGCCGAATAACTGCCACGTTTGTGACAGAGTAACCCATCCGCCAAGATCGGAATCAAGCCCTTCATCTCACATTATGAAAACAAATACAGGGCTTGCAGCATAAATATGAACAAACATGGCGACAAATGTGTCGTCTCAATTATCATAATGATTATCTGTAACCAGAAATATAAACAACAAAAACATCTTGTAATGCAAACGTATCCGGGCATGTCTTCAAAACTTCACACAACACACATGTCATGTTTATTTTCGTTTGCGTGACACCCACTCCTAAGTAGACAATGTTATGCTGTATCATTGCATTACGTTTACCCTCATTTGTTACATTCATTGCTTTGTTAGAACATTCCAGGCATGGCTTCACGAGTGCAGAAGGTGCACATACCATTCTATTTAGTAGTAGTGGATTTATAGATGGTTGGGAAGTGGGTTTTGTAGTTGTGCATTTAAAGCTCACATGATTTGGTGAGATGTTAAATAATGGAAGACCCTATATCAATCAATCAATCAATCAGGGTTTGTTGAACACGTCTACTCACCCGTGAGGGTCTCAAGACGCTGGGGGAGGGAGAGGTCGTGTAGAGTCCTTCAATGAGGTGGTTCTTCAAAAAGCCATGTCTTCAGCTCCTTCGTGAAGTTAAGGAGGGGGGTAGTTTTTCTGGGATGGGCCGGGGGGGCCTTTCAGGCTGTGGCTGCGATGTGGGAGCAGGACCATCCCCCTGTTCTTGTTTTCCTTATGGGGGGTACTTCGGCGAGAGAGAGCTGGGCTGGTCGAAGGGTCCTGTGGGGTACGTGGAAGTTGAGTCATCTGTTCGGGTAGGCTGGTCCGGTGTCATGGAGGGCTTCGTGTGCGTGGATGAGGATCTTGAAGGTGATTCTTTTTTCTATTGGAAGCCAGTGTAGTGTTTGCAGGTGTTGAGAGATGTGGCAATGTCTGGGCAGGTCGAGGACAATTCTGGCAGCGGCGTTCTGGATGTTCTGTAGTTTGCGGGTGACTTTCTTGTTGATCCCAGCGTAGAGTGCGTTGCCGTAGTCCAGTCTGCTGGTGATGAGGGCGTGTGTGACGGTCTTTCCTTGTTCAAGGGGGATCCATTTGAAGGTCTTGCGTAGGAGCCGGAGGGTGTGGAAGCAGGAGGATGTGACTGAGCTGATTTAGTGGTCCATGTTGAGTCTGGAGTCGAGGTTTCTGGCTTGGTTCGTGGGCGTGGATGGGTTTCCGAGGGTGGGTGGCCACCATAAGTCCTTCCATGCATCGGGTTGGGGTCCCAAGATGAGAACTTCTGTCTTGTTCGCGTTGAGTTGGAAGCAGGTGTTTTTCATCCTGTTGGCTACTGCTCCCAAGCCTTTGCAGAAGTTGAGTCTGGCTGTGTTTGGTTCTTTTGATATGGAGACGATGAGTTGGGTGTGGTCGGCGTAGGATACGATGTTGATTCCGTAGCTCCTGACCATGGCGGCCAGCGGGGCCATGTAGACGTTGAACAGAGTGGAGCTGAGGGAGGATCCCTGGGGAACTCCACACGTGGCCGGTGTGGGGTCCGAGATAAAGGGGGCGAGTCTCACTTGTTGGGTTCTGCCGGAGAGGAATGGATGGATCCGTCGAGGGCCTTGTCTCTGATGCCGGCTTCGTGAAGTTTGCGTATCAGGGTGTGGTGGGAGACTGTGTTGAAGGCCGCCAAAAGGTCTAGCAGGATGAGTGCCGCCATCTCTACCTTGTCCAGCAGGGAGCGGATGTCGTCGGTTGCGGCCAGGAGGGCTGTTGCAGTGCTATCGTTTTTTCTGAATCCGGATTGGGAGGCGTTGAGGATGTTGTGGTCTTCAATGAAAGTGGCGAGTTGGCTGTTGATGGCTTTCTCAATGACTTTCACTAGAAAAGGGAGTAGAGAGATGAGCCTGACGTTTTTGAGGTCGGTGCGGTCTGCCAAGGGTTTCTTGAGGAGGGGGTTGATCTCAGCGTGTTTCCAGTCGTCGGGGAAGGAGGCGTCAGCAGAGGGGCCAATTATGTCAGCGGCTCTGTTTAAGATGTGGTGGGGGCATGGGTCCTTGGGGGCCCTGGAGTTTATGGACTTCATCGTCTTCAGAGTGTCATCGGTGGTGAGGGGGGTTAAGTTGGTAATCGTTGGTTTGTTGGTTTCGGGTTCCAGTGGAGGGGGTTCTGCGTGTAGGATGTCCTCGTTGAAGCTGTCATTGGTGGTCTTGATTTTGTGGTGGAAGTAGGTGTTGAGTCTGTTGCAGAGGTCCTGCGAGGGTGGGATGTCTGTTGTTTTGCTGTTGGGTTGGGCGAACTCCTTGATGATGCTGAAGAGTTCCTTACTGTTGTGTGCATGTGAGGAGATTCTGTCTTCTATTGCTTTTCTTTTGGCACTTCTGATGAGTTGGTGGTGTGCGGTGGTGGTGGCTCTGAAGATGTTTTGGGCTTCTGTGGATTTGGTGTTTCTCCAGATTTTCTCGAAGCGACGACAGGTGCGTCTGGATTCTCTGAGTTCTGCGGTGAACCAGCTGGCTTTCCTGGCATGGGTGCTGTTGTTTTTCTTGAGGGGGACTATGTTGTTGGGGCAGTCAGCAATCCATTTGTGGTAGATGCAAGGTGCAGTGTTCAGTGGAGGGGGCGAACTTAGCGAGGGTGGTGGTGAGCTGGTCGTCCGTGATTTTTGCCCAGATTCTGCGAGATGGTTGGTGTTGGGGTCTGAGGACGGTGGGTGTGTTGAACGTGAAGTGGATGCATCAGTGGTCTCTCCATGGAAGTTCGGAGGTGTGGTTGAAGGTGACAAATGTGCCTGTTGTGAAGATGGGGTCGAGGGTGTGTCCTGCTGGGTGCGTTGGTTCCGTCATGATCTGTCGGAGCCCTATGCTGTGGAGGTTGCCTAGGAGGGATGCGGTGTTGGGGTCTTGTAGGTTGTTGAGGTGAAAGTTTAGGTCTCCTAACAGGGTGTAGTTGGTGGCTAAGATGGCTTGTGTGGTGATGCAGTCAGTGATGGATCCGCAGAAGGGTGCATGGGGTCCCGGTGGGCAGTAGATGAGGGTTCCTCTGAAAGTGGATGTCGGGCTGGTCTGTAGTTTGAAATGAAGGTGCTCCATCAGGCTTGTGGGTTCTTCGAAGTGTGTGCTCAGACGGATGTTGGACTTGTGGATGATGGCGATCCCCCACCCCCCCTCCCACCAGGACAGCTGGGTCGGTCCTTGCGGGTGATCTTGTATCCTTGCGGAATGGCGATGGCGATGTCCGGGCCTGAGGTGGTGTTGGTCCAGATCTCGGTGAGGAAAGCGATGCCTGGGGTGTTGCTGTCAAGGAGGTTCCAGATTTCTGTGGCGTGTTTATGAAGGGAGCGGATGTTGAGCAGAATGCATTTCAGGGTCTTTGGTGTCGGTGTGATCTTGGGGGTGGATTGTGCCGTGTACAAGGTCTTGGTGGTGGTGAAGGATTGGCTGCAGCGGAGGCAGCTGAAAGGTCTGTGGGTGTCGGTTGGAGATGAGAGTCTGCAGTTGTTGTTGTGTCCTGGGTTGAGTGTGTGGAGTGTTGCTGGCGTGTAGAGGTGGCGGTCAGGAGGTCCAGGGATCCTGGGGTTGGTCGCGGTCCGGTCGCGGACAGGTGCAGACAGGCTTGCCTTTGGCATACCAGCAGCGCGGCCGCCATTAAGTAGGGAGAGAGGGGAGGAGAGAATAGCTTGGATGCGGGAGCTGGAAAACGGCGCGAAAAAGGCAAGAGGGGCTGCAGGGCAGTAGCGGCGGGGAGAGAGAAGCGAAAAGGGAAAAAGTGCAAAAAAGAGAGAAAATAAGAGTGAAAGCGAGAAAAGTAGAGAAAAGATAAAAAAGCTCAGAAAATGAAAAGGCACAAAGCGGCAGCCCAGCAGAAGAGGAGAGCTCTGCCACTAGAAACCAGAGATGAGGTGCCTGCAAGTGACGGGGGGCCTTGAATTCCTGACCGGGGTCAGAGTTCAGATAGACACGGGCTGCTCTTGATGGAGGAGCTGCATGGAGGCAGAGCAGTTCACTGACAAGGTCAGCAGGGTTGCTCTTCCCACCATGCAGCGGGCACCATCAACTGGGAGGCAGGAGTGGGAGTGGGAAAACAGCGTGAAAAAGGGGGCGGGCCGCAGGGGCAGCAGCAGCGGGGAGAGGAAAGCGAAAAGGAAAAAAGCACAAAAAAGAGAGAAAATAAGAGTGAAAGCGAGAAAAGGAGAAAAGGAGAGAAAATATTTAAAAAGCTCAGAAAATGAAAAGGCACCCTAGAGATATTTATGCAATACCTGGACTTTTCTATGTTGGGGAGAAAGGCTGGAAGTGGGCCTCGCTTGTGAAATATGTTTAGTTAGAAAACGTTGGCTTTTCACACATAGGCAAAAACTTCTGATAAGTTAGATGAAAGATCCTGCAAATCAGAGATGAGGTTGAAATATATCCTAGATTGGGTGGTAGTGTCTGAGTCTTTTCTAAAAACTATCTAGTTTGTTTTGAACACCTGCTGCCTCATTGAAAGGTTAATTGGTGCCAGGAGGTCCCGAAAGGATGGAAATGAACCTATGGGCATGTGTGGAGCGTGAGGGCCACCAATACAACAAGACTGCAGGAGCCTCTAACCAGACACAATGAAGAAGCAAGATCCATCTAACAAAGAGCAAAGACAGCAAACACCCATGGTTGAGGTGTCTTAAGCATGTGATGGCCACTGAGCATAAATGGCCCTCAGCTTCTTCATGATATCCCGTCCACCAAAATCTAAATCCCATAGGATATAATGGGTTTTGGATTTTGGTGAACGGGAGACCCGGCACCATTGTGACGGAGTAACTCATCTGCCAATATCTAAATCAGGCCCTAAGCTTCTCTCCTCATGTAGATGGCAGCCCTCCATGCTGGAGGATAAATGGTGGCAGAGGTGACCTTGGCACGCTGAAGCCTCTGGTATTTTGCCACTAGATTAGGCTGAAAATGGCTTTACCCTCTTTGCCAATGGGACTTTCTACCCGATGTATGTGATGTGCGCTCTTTACTGATCCTTTTAGAATTTTACATTTGCCTACATTTTGCAGGAGATTTTACTTACCTAACATTACAACATGCTGGTTTAATTCTTCTCAGATGTGAATCACTTTGAGACTGTTAATTCATGGTCTGTGATGCCCTTTCTTATATTTGCCATGTTTATATAAATCTTTACTGATGCTACTTTTGTTTCAATTAGTTTAGTTTTGTTTATTTGTAAATTGAAAAATAGTCATCCTACAGTATGACCGGTTTTATCCCGCTTGATCAATCTATTCTTTTTTTGTCATCCCAATATTCACATTTCCATTTGCATACTTTGGGATGGATTTTCTGACAGATGATTATCTTTGTCTTGTATTTTTTTCACTGACCCATTGCCTCCACGTCCCTCATCTTCATCCCAGTCATTACTTATGAGGTGACTCCACCTCAATGACACAGGAAGCCGCGGGGCATGCTGGGAGAGAAAGATTGTGCACCCACCCAATGTGGGTGTTAGACTTAGGATGGCCTTCCCAGCATCCCCCTGTTTTTCCCCGTCTCACCCTGAGACGAAAGTACAGAGAGAGATATGAGGTAGGTCCTGCAGGGCTTGGACCTCATGTACCCTATGTGTTATTTTTTTCATACACACCTGCACCCCTTTCCCTGCTGGGCTTGAAGGGGGTTTAGGATTTTAGACCTTTGGTTCTTTTTTCTTTAGAGGATGGGACGTTTTGACATTGCTTATTCCGCCATTGCTGGGATAAAGCGCATATTCGTCATCCAGGCTAAGCCTGGTAAACAAATTATATTTGGATTGGTTAACCACTAGAAATGAGTGAAAATAGAGAATCATTGTTTCAGTATGTGTCACACTCGCATCCCTCGAGCACTGAAGGAAGGAGTTTTATGAGTGATAAGCTTGTGCATGCACAATGGGGAGTTTGAGTAATGCGCATGTTTTGAGTTTCATTTCAGTATCCAGTACGGGCAAGGAGAAAAAGGTAACCCTTTCTAATTAAGGCATTGGTGAAGTGAAATTATTTGTTACGTATGGCTCTCATAGAGAGCCTCTATCGTTTATTTAAGTTTCTGAAAGTCATATGTTCTTACTATGACATCACAACATTTGATACCACAACTGGTTATTAACTGTTGTGATGTCATAAAGGCCTTCCAGGCCAGGTGAGGGGCTTTGTGAGAGCCTGTCAGTGCAGCTCTGCTTGTCTGCTTTGACTGAAAGCAGAAAACATGACAGCAGGAGGACAGATGGAAGGCAGGGAAGGTAGTGGGTTTAGTTAAGGATAGCAGGTATAATATTTATTTTTCACATTTGCGCCAGAGAGGTCGTGTTATGTATAGTTCTCCCATTATCCTCTGCTGTGGCACAGTAGTTGAAGGCAGGGGCAGATGATTTTGGGGGAACCATGCATAACATAAAATTATAGATGGGTAAAAAGTGAATTACGAGAATGTTTTACACCTCAGGGTTCTGAGTGACATTATCAACAACTCCAGCTTCACTCTCGTTGTCTATTTGACGTCACTCAGAACCTTAGTGAAAAAACTGTTATCCATCTATTATTCTATATATTGAAATTCACACAGATATGGAGAAGCATGATACAAAGAGAATACATGGATCTCCTTCTTCTTGTATGTGTCAGAACTTGAGAGTGGTCACAGTTTCTGAGAAGAGGAGGTAATCTCCTCTCCCTGTGATTGCCTCCCCCCTTAAGACAGTTTATCGTCCGAGTGATGAGCAGGGGTGTAGCTTGGTCACTAAGACTCGGGGGGATGTGAGCTTCAGATTTCCCAACAATCACGCTGGCACATCTTGTTAACATACATGAGAAGCAGGACATGAAGGGGGTACTTAAGAGGCAGTGGAAAGAGAGAGCAGTGCATATTGTAAATACTTTGTAAAATAGCCAACATTTTTAAGAACTTCAAAACAGGAGGAGAGAAAGTGTGTGTGTGTTTTAGCCTGTGTGGGCTTGTAAAATTCCTAGGGGAAATCCCACAGCACCTCACTATACCCAACTGGAAGCACCTGTTCTCAACTATTTACTACAGAATGCATTTAATAGGGGAAGTAACACACCAAATGCCGCCTTCCCCCCATCCTCTACTCTCCCCCTGATACCCCCACAAGCTACGCCCCTAGTGATGAGCAACACACATGAGAATAAATTCTGCCCTGGGCAAAGAAGGAGTTAAGGGATACCGATAAAAAGAGAGAGAGAGAGAGAGAGAGAAAGAGACAGACAAGGTTGTGACGATGATGCTGCTTGGCACATCATGGGAATTCACCAGGACCCTCTAGACCTTTAGGTTTCTATATCGAAAGCGTACAACACATTACAATAAACACAAATCACTCCAAGGCCCAACTCAATATGGTGCTTAGTGGGGTTGGGAAGGAGAAGCACTGTAAATAGCCCTCCAGCTACAAGGTACCGCCAGAAAACCGAAACGGGTGGGAGCATCGGTCAAGCAGGACTAATGATCAGCACACGACAGGAGGGAAGCAGAAGGGGAAGGGAAAACTGCTAGAGCCCTGCTTAGGAGAGAACCGACTACCAGGTGAACAGAGGAAATTTAAAAAAACAGTAATAAAGGTGTGGTTACTCCAAAATGGGTGCAAACTAAGGGCCTCATTTACAAGCCCTTTGCTCCACTTTTGCCTCATTTTTTCTTGACGCAGAGACGGCACTAGCAGTGCACTACACTGCTTAATATTTACAAACTGACGCATTGGGCCCAATGTGTCAGTTTGTCAAGCCCTGCGTCACATTATACTTGCACTAGGTATAATGTATTCAGGGTAGGCGTCCTTTCGGGACAAGCCACGCAAAACTGACGCAGTGAAATATACATTTCACTGTGCCTTTCTGCAACTTCACTGCATAAAAATGTTACTGCCTGCTCAGAGCAGGTGTAAAATTGACGCAGGGCTTTTTCCTATGCATGACTCCTCGCATTGCTGGAGTTGCGTCAGTTTAAGGATGCTACTCCAGCAATGTGTGAGTTTCGCACCAACAGATGCATCAGAAATTCTGACGCATCTGTGAAAACATGCACCATGGAGCTCAGTTTTGTCAATACAGCACATTAATGGGGTTGTTAGGGGATGTGGGGAAAGCACAAGAAATCTGAAGCATCGATGGCGATGCATCAGATTCTTGTAAATGAGGCCCTGAGTCTGAAGTGGAGAATGCCCAGCAACTGCTACCCCCAAGCATATTATTAAATGATTGCTGTATTTTTAACTGGTTCTGCCTCTCATAGCCTGGAAGGGAAACAAGTAGCTGTCCCTGCTGGCCTGACCTTTGCAGCTGCAAAGGACAATCCCAATTTCCAATTTCAGATTCTTCAGTTCTTCCATGCCAGTGTATGTTTCTGTCACTTCTGTGGCTTGTTGGGACTCCTGGAATACAATCTTCTAACTCTTCGGTTTTCATGTCCCCCTATTCTCCAGCTAAGAATAGTAGATGATCTCATAAGGACTCTGATGACATGAGGATTAAAACAATGATTATGAAAACCCTGGCTGAAATAAGTAAAAAAAGATGGACACTGCAGCCAAAGTAAAATGACTGTTTTGGTATCTAATTCTACACATAATGGAAGGGAATGGGTATGGTTTTGAAAGAACCCAGATAAGATCATCCTTCCCACTTTTCTGCAGACACTGTACCTGACTCAGTCCCTGCAGACTCTGTGGTTGGGAGTCTGGTGGAGAGGACCACCATGACAAAGGAGTCCACTTCAAAATATGCAACAGACCAGAGGGCTGATTGTTTACTTCTTTCTAGAGATGTGGCAGAGGATGCTGAATGTTCATCTCTGCTGAAAGGGATGGAGAGGCAGATTGAGTATCTTTCTGATATATCTTTCAAAGTGGTTAGGGCTTCAGCTCTGGCTGGCGGTCTTCCAGATCAGTCAGGAGTCATCTATATTTTAGGGATTGGCATATGAACTCTCTCTGCTCTGTGTACGCCTTTTGTGGGTACTCATCTTGTCAGTCTGGAGTGTGAGGATAAACTTATGAAGCTGTCAAGGAGAAGAAGCATTTGTCTCAATTTAATTCCAGCCACCAAAATTCCACCTCAGTTCCGGTGGAAAGTAAATGTTCACATCATTCTTCAAGGTGTCAACAACAACAAGCCTCTTTCACAGGTAGGCAAGCATCCCAAAGCAAGAACCCTCAGAATGAGCTGTCAACAATAAGGTAGGAAGAGATCTCAGAGCAAGCAACACCGGAAGGCAGCATAAAGGCAGAAGTCCTGACTACATCAAAGACGGCTCGAATGGCCAGTGGCAGGATTGACTGTTCAAAGCAACCTGTAGGAAATCTACGTGAGACTCTTGGACCCTTCAAGTAATCAACAAGAGTTACCAAATAAAAAATGCATCTCTCCCTCCAAATTCAGGGGTGAAGGAGACTCTATGGCTGAAATGCTCAGAGAAGAAGGACTAATTGTTCAAAACTCCAAGAACATCTGGACAAGAGAGCAATAATTCCTCTTCTTCCTGAGAAAATGGGGAAGAGGATGTACTTAAGGATTTTCAAGGCTCCCAAAGTTTCAGGGGGATTCAGTATTGTGATCTGTCTCAAGCAGGTGACTCAATGGGTGAGGTAACTAACTTCAAAATGGAGACTTTGCAGAAAGTGATTCCTTTAATTCTCTTGGAGGATATTATGATCAGTCTGGATTTTAGAGATGTATATTTTTGTGTTCCGATGCTCATGTCATACCTCGAGTAACTGATATTCTGTGTTCAAGGAGACCACTTTCAGTTCCAGATACTGTCCTTCGGTCTGAGATTGCTGCCAGGATCTTTACGAAGGTGATGGCTCCTCTTGTCAAAGAGTTGTATCTGCAGGGTTGATCTTTACTTTCCTAAAATGGACAGTTGGCTGCTTTGTGCACCACCGATGTTAGAAACGGAAGAGGGTCTAAAAGCTGTCTCCAACCTTCTGACGGCTCATGGCTCCTGAATGAATTGAAATGACAAATGATACCATCTCAAGACAGAATTTCCATCAGAGCAGGGTGCAGGACAGACCTAAACCTTGTTCTTTTACCAGAACTCTGAGTAGTCAAGTCATGATCTGAGTAATCAAGTTCTTGAGAGGTTGTTCAGAATATTTGATGTAATGGCAAGACTCTGCCTAAACAATGAGGGGCACGTGGCCTCTTGTATCTTCATGACATCTTAGGCTCTGTTGCATTTTTGACCTATGCATGATCCACATAAAGACAGCACCAAGGAGTGCTGTTTGCAGTCTTACACTATGATGCTGATGGCTACAATTGTGAGTTTCGTTGATGGGGTGCAACATTAGGAGATAGATTTATGCAGAAAGTCGTCACTCTCCCAAACCGGGGGGAGTTGATGACAGTGTTCAAAGCCCTCAGGCAATTGAAGCCTGTCATGAAGAGTCATCGTGTGATGATAAATTCAGAAAATATAGTCATACATAAATCATCAGAGGGTATGAGTTCCACTTCTTTGGTAGAGGTGTGCAATCTAGTAGGGTCCTTTGTGAATCATCTGTTGTCTCTGAAGGCTGTGTACATCAGGGGAATGAACAACACACTAGCTTATTCCCTGAGGAGGACATTTTCTTCTTCCCAGGAAATTGTTCTTTTACTCCAGGTTTCATGTGGACAGTTCTTGGGGGGTGGATTCTATTTCAATAGGTTGGTCTCAAACTCTTCCATATACATTCCCTCCTTTTGCTCCAAACCCAAGGGTGCTGACAAGGCTTTAAAGAGAAGAGAGGGAAATGCGTCTAATGGTACCCTTTCAGCCAAAGAGATTCTGATTCTTTCTATTGGTTTCTCTGGCAATCCAAGATCCATGGTTTTTTTCCTTCCCCTCTACAGGGTATGGAGGAGGTAGTTATAGATAGGATAGTCTTATGGGATTGCAAATAAATTAAAAGGGGGTAGAATGATACAAAAGTGTAGGAAAATGTTCACTCTTGCATCTTATGTCAGGCACTGAAAGTCCTTTAACTTTTGGTGTGATTCTCATGATAAAATTCCTTCTCAGTGAGATTTCTAACATCTTGGAGTTATTTTGGGAATGCTTTAAATCTAAAATTTTCTATTTTAAACTTGAAGTGTCAAAGGCAGGAATAAGAACCTTTAGGAAGCCCCGAGGTGTTCCGCAGGAGAAGAAGAATTGGTGTTTAGATTCTTTAAGAGTTTTCCCCTATCCAGGCCTGCTATTATGCCTATAGTTCCTCTGTGGGGCCTCCCGTTGGTGTTGAGGGCTCTACAGAATTCACCCTTTGAACCATTAAATACTGTAGAGACGTCGTTCCGTACTTTCAAGTCTGTTTTCTTGGTAGTGATATCTTCAGCCAGGATGGTAGAAGAATAGGGAGCTCTTCTTTCTGGACCACTCTTTCTTTCCTTTTCAAAGGATGGGGTGGTTTCACATCCTGGTCCTTATTCTTTGCGTAAGGTTGCCTCTGCTGTCAGTAGATCTCAGGTGACTTTACTTCCAAGGTGTTCTGATGACCCTTCTTCTCTGCAGGAAGGGAACCTTCAATTTTTGATGAGGTCAGAATTCTTGCTATATATTTGAAAAGAACTCAGGATTTTCACAAATCTGTAACGTTTTTGTGACTTTTGAAAAAGCAGGTCATGAAAATAAAGCTTCATATCTGACTGTTAGTTGCTGGATGACGTTAACAATAGCTTTGGCCTATTCTCTTTCTAGCATTCTTGTTCCCAGAGGGCATTCAAGAAAGGCGACGAAGGACTCTAGCAGCCTTGTTCGGTGAATCTAATAGAGTTTCCCTTTTTAAGATCTTTACAGGTTGGACATGGGCAGCTCCTAACACTTATATCCATCATTATAGACTTCATGGGCTGCTTGAGTTAAGCACCAACTCTGGGGCTGGTGTGTTGAGCCCTGTGATGTTATAAATTGTAAATGTCAACAAATCACCTGGCATGCTAAGAAATCAGGTATGACTTTTTGTTTGCCTTTTTGTTTGGTATAGTCTATATATGCTTCAATGTTCCTCATTACTAATGACTGGGTCACCGACAAGAGACATAGGGATAATAGCCCGATCACTTCCAGGCAATCCTCAACAGTCCGAGTCCTACTCATACTTACACCACTCATTACGGGGTGGCTTCCACCCTTTGACATCATGTTTTTTCAGCTCAGCTTCTTATGTGCGGAGGATGCTGGGAAGGAAGCCTGCTGATAGCACCCATATTGGGTGGGCGGGCTTTCTTCTTCAGCAGTTCATGTGCTTTCCTATCTCATGGAGGGGGGATCTCTCTTTAATAATGAATGGAGGAAGTTTTCGGGGGACCAGTAATATTGAATATTGCCAGTAAGTAATCGGACCATTAGTTTTGGTTTTAAAAGTACCTTCGTTTCATCTTAGCTTGAAGGAATGCTCACATTTTATGTAGTCTTTGTGGACTGTGCCTTGACATATCTATCTAGGTCAGAAGTTATCAAGGTGGAGTCATACAAAACTGCAACATTACATCCAAGATTGTGTTTTGGTGCCACTGTGGGGATAATTACCTAGTGAAGCAATTCTTGACCTTTTTACTTCTGTGGACACTGATTGAATCATTTCTAGAAGTCCAGGACTGAGAATTTGTAAGATCTGAACTTCAAAACAACACACACAAAAACAAGTAAACATCAAAAATATACACATTATGAATATTTTTATTTAATTCACAAATAACAAAATGCACAAAATTAAGAAATGTAATTTTAATGGAAGTGTGGAGGTCTTCAAAACGTGGTTGTAAGTCCAAAAGATCAAGCAATATGCTAGAACTCTATTTGTCTGTGCATATTCATGCTTCAACTGAGGCCATCAAATGTCCATATTAAAGTCTATTTGCTGTTCGTTTGCTCTTCCCATGATTAAAAATAAGCATTCCGTCTTTCATTTTTTCAAATTCCTTCAAAATTATAGAACTTTTAAAAATGTTCAATTCTACCTTTTGTTGATTCTCTTGCTAATATTGTTACATTCTTAAAATATTCCTCGTAAGAATGAGTTACAGACCCCACATTAAGAACCATTGTCCGAATGTTTTGCCGCAGTGCTTTCTGGGATGGAGCAAACCTCGTTTGACTCTGGTATGTTTCCTACTCAGGAGGCAGTATGTTTCCATTGCACCATGGAGTTTATCTTATTCATCAAGAGGTATATTTTCCAAAGAGTACACATGCCTTAGGATGCATTGTCGTGAAAAATCCAGTACTTCCCATCCCTGTTTTCATAATTAACAAACATGTACCTGTGCTTAATTTGTGAAAGGATGAGTCCCAGAGGTTTGTTAGAAGCCCCCAGCCGGTGGTATTAAAGAACAGGTAGACAAATTCCAAGCCTGCTTCACTCACGTAGGGAGGGGCATCTCAAAGATTTAGGGGGCCCTGGGCCAAACTAGTTCGGGGCCCCTTGAGGGGAACAGTTTTGAATTTATGACCCAGTTTCAGCTTTCTCATGCCCTCTTTGGCCAGGTCACTGACAGTGCCCGGGCACACTGGGTCCAAATTCTGAATGTCTTTATATTTAATATTCAGGGACAGTGATGTGCGTTTTCAATATTATAACACAGCAGCAGTACACTAACATTACTACAAATAATCTATGTGACACCCCCCATTTCTCATATGTGAGGTCCTGTTGACTTTTTTATGTCTGTTTCATGAAAAAAACACAGCATTTTTCTGCAAAATGTTTGCGATAGACTCAGGCTTCACCTATATTGGAAATAAATTACAGGAAAACTGTATTTAAAACAATCTGTGTAAGAATTATTTAAGGCCATAAGGGAACGAGACTGCAGAACAGCGTTGGCTGTATCAGGGGACCCCTGAAAGGCTGGCGCCATGGGCCGGAGCCCACCTTGCACAGGCCTTAAAACGTCTCTGATGTAGGTGAGCTTCCGTCTCTGCTTTCTCCCTTCGCCTCTGTTTTTCTCTTCCCGCTTTTGTTCCTCTTTTGTGATTTTTTCATTCCAGCTCTCACTTTGACCCTCTGTTTTACTTGCGAACAGGACCGGTGCCCCGGACCTCCTGCTGTGACTTCTCACCTCGACAAACACCCCTGACCGGCTCTAATCCCCCCTCCGCCGGGAATCGCCGTCTCGTGGCAAACACTTTTCGAGACTTGTTTTTGTCGCTTACCAAGTAATCCGCACGAACCTGTAATTACCGCGCAGGTACCTGGCACTCGTTTACCGGGGAGTCCCCAGGGCGGCCCGAGACGAAAACACAGCCCGGGCTATTCATAGCCGGAGTAAATGCGAAATATATCATTTACGGCGCTCCCAGGTGTCGCGACAATCCTCGGGGACCGCATCTTTTCTTCCTGAGTATTTTACAGAGGACCCGGATGAAGAGAGGGAAGGGAGTCAACATGGAATCAGAATTCACTGACTTCAGTGACGTCCATCTAGTGCTTAGATTACATGTGAACAAGGAGCTTTAATGTGCCAAGCATCTGTGAGTACTGCAAACACCACAACCTTAAATAAGGTTTAATATTGCAGAATGCTGTGAGCACCATAAAATATCATATCCCTAAATAGGGATGAATGGGCAGAGAGCTGTGAGTACTCCTGGTGCGTCCTTTAGACCTTATATTTCTGTTAATATCTTATTTTATAAGGGGACACGTTGGGGGAGGTCGCATGGACCTTTGGACTTTGACAGTGAGAAAGGTTATGGTCTCAAAACAACTCATTAATGAACATTTCAATCAATATCACACATTAGGGAGTCAGTAACTTGAACGCACCATGATCTAAGTGGCCACGAATCACCACACCAGTTTAGTAAAGATTAAACATTTATTTCCCCAGATTAACAATGCTAAAAACACTAACTCAAGCGCAGACCAATATGATAGAGATAAAACGAATAACACTGGCCGTCCAAATCTCCTAAAGAAATGCGGCTTCTGCAAAACTAATATTGTTAAACACTCAAGAATAATCCTACAGAATAGCAACAGGATCAAATGAATCATTGAAACAGAATACATTGAGTGATGGCAGACGAGTCAATACAAATTAATTCATTTAACAGACAAAATTTGGGGTATGTGGCGCCCTAAACTATCACCCTCATCAGATCGTGCATGTTTGGGCTTCATGCAAAAGGAAAAATCATGCCAAAATGTAATTTGAAAAACATCTACATATAGCGCTAACAAAAATCAGCAGTTTGCTTCTAGATGGGAAAACATAAAAACCTGCAAGAAAAACAGATACACAATTTTATAACTATCCTTGATTGGGTTCAGCAGGCGGCGAGGATTTTCTTCAGCAGAGCATCTTCATGGTCAGCCTCTGATGGGCAATGACATAAGGGAAATGGTTCAGTAAAAGTTGTCTTAAAGTACCTGAGCTGTCAACAGCAGTAAACCTAGGCTAAGCATCAAGAACAGAACAGACTGCAAAAGAATTGCAAAGCAACTGAAATATGAAAGAACAGAAAATAATCTAAAGAGCAACTAACATAAAGCTGAGCAGGAGCTAAAGAGACTGAGACTGACCAAGAGACGGAGTGAGAGAAACTGACTGATTTACTTGCCTTCTCATCACTCGAAAATATCTAAATTGTCTGCCATTGAACAATTACTAAGCTGACTAGGAAACGACCAAATAAATTCAGACAAGTTCCACAAAGTAACAGATTTCTTCAGGGGCATCTTTTCAGGCTCCTGTTCTCACGCAGAGATCTTCACGACTGCTTCTCACGGCGTTCACAGTGTGCAGACTGTACGACATTGTTCTTCATCGGCACACTATCAGCTAAAAGAGTTCCAAATATGTTGCAGCTAAGGAACATTTCGCATGTGCTGCGCGATGCTCTGGGAAAGAATGAGATAGCTTCTTCTCTTCACATCACAGATTCAAAACCTTTCCCTACATGTGATTTAAGTAACCCAACATAGGTTTCAGGTGAAAGAAAACATGCATTTAAAATGTGCAGTGTGAACATTTCACAGGCTGTAAACTAAACATTTTCATTTAATAAATAATTAGTTAATCATTGTGCAGAGTAAGTAAACTAGGAAATACATTTCACAGTGTGTTTATTTCAGTAATACATTCATGTAACATTGGGCATTTATTAGTAAAGTGTAGGCCACATTTAAATGTCTGCTCATGTTATTTCATTTGTGCATGTGCACTGTTTAAACATACATTAGTGTATCACCCACACAAAGGTATATGGTTTTTTAATTCTTTATTCCTGAGCAAGATAGCAGTAACATTTCACATAACCCCCAGCTACATCTAAGACACAGCTTCCTCTCCTCTAGCCTGCTCCATTCTACCCTCCTCCTGGACCTTAGTTCCATGACATTCTTTCTTTACCAACATTCCATCATCCACAGTGAGCATGACCCTACACATCTTCCCCCTTACAAATTACAACAAATAAGATTCATCATACATTAATAAAACGAAAACAAAACAATAAGAATAAAATATAAATATAAACATAGCAATACATTCTAAATCATATAACGACTGCAAGTACAATGTACAATAATGATCCTAATGGCACCCAAACAATTATGTGTATACCATCCCAGTTTATTTATTTACAGCTTAAAAAGATATTTAAGACAGATACGTGTATTCCTATTTTTGTTTAATTATGCACAGGTTTCCTGTGCTCCATTCTCTGCCATCCTCCAATCTAACTACTGAATTCTTCACAGAAACTACTTTCTATGGCACATGAAATTTGCTCCCACCTTTCCTTATAATTCCTACTTTCTTAACTGCCACCAGATCTCCACATCTCACATCGGCAAACTTAACATTTTTCCTTTTATCATAACTCTTTTTTTTTTTTTTTTCTGAAAATACATAGCTCTTGCCCGTAACTTTGCTTGATCAATTCCCCCTTGCTTTTTTTCACGTAGCCACCAAGGCAACTATTTCGTACCCGGTTCCCTCCCTTTAAGGGCAATGAAAGGTGACACACCAGTTACAGAGTGAGGTGTTATCCTATGTGCCAATTTCATTTTGCTCAGTTCTTGTTTCCAATCCAAACCATTCGCTAATGACAACTGAATATTTTCCATCACAATTCTGTTCACTCTCTCCACCAATCCATTTGCTTGAGGTCGAAATAGTGCTACTTTTTCAAGTTTTATCTTTAGCCCATTGAGGAATTCCATCATGGCTACTGAAACTAACCGTACACTCTTATCTGTAACTAAGGTATTGGGAATCCCTTCCTCTAAGAATGACTCTTTTAGAAATTCAATAACTCTGTCAGTAGTAACCTGTTCAGCACTTTTAATACAGAACCATTTGCTATAATAGTCCACTAAGACCATGATAAAACGATTGTTCCTTCCCAGTCTCTCTACTGGCCCCACTAAATCAAAAGCTAATCTCTCCCATGGTGCCTTGGGAAATTGCATTTGACCTAAAGGCGGTTCTCTTACAGTTTTGGTCTTGTCGCTGTTTCTACAAGCCTGGCACTCCTCTACTACCTTCTCCACATCCCTGTCCACTCCAGGCCACCAATAGAATTGTCGTAACCTCCTTTTAGTTAAACTCTCTCCCAAATGTCCTTCATGCACAATTCCTACTAACCTTACTCTCAATTTCATCGGGGGAACTATTCTATCTCTCCTCAGAATCTTTTCTCCTCGTACACTTAATTCATCTCTCACTGTCAAAAATGTCTTCAAACCATCCTCTACCAAGTCAAAATCTTGTTCTGTCACACATTTTTTCAATTTATCGTATTCTGGGTCATCTCTTACAGCCTCATCCCATTCATCCTGGCCCAGAGCCAGTTCACTATCAATTAGAAATGTCTCTAATTGCGTACCACACATTTCATCCACACTTTCAGTCACACGTTCTTCAACAGGCATCCGTGACAGGCAGTCAGCAATTACATTCTTCCTCCCTTTCACATATTCCACTACAAAATTCAAATCTATGACAGACATTAACCACCTAGAAATGCGAGGGGTTAAGCTACCTTCTAACCCTCTTCCACACTTGAAAACTTGAAATAGAAGTTTGTGATCAGTTCTAAGAACAAACGGTAAACCCCACAGGTAATACTTGAAGTGATTTATCCCCCAACATCAAGCCAACGCTTCCTTTTCTATAGCAGAATAAGATCGCTCTGCTCCCTGCAATCTACGAGAAGCAAAACCGATAATTTTTTCATTTCCATCCACCATTTTAATGAGTACTGCACCTAGACCTACGTTACTTGCGTCAGTCAGCACAATCGTTCTCTTAGTAACTTCAAAGTGTCCTAATGTTGGGGCACCCGCAATTGATTTCTTAATTTGCTCAAATGCCCCTTCATAGCCCTTATTCCATTCAAACATTGCTCCTTTCTTTAATAATACCCTCAAAGGTTCCACAAGTTCAGCAAAATTGCACACAAATTTAGAGCAATATTCCGCTAGCCCTAAAAATGACATCAACTGATCTTTGTTGGTAGGGCTTGGGGCCTCACCAATTGCCTTTACTATACTTTTCTTTGGCTTAATGCCTTCCGCTGATATCTCATGCCCTATATAATTCACACAACTTTTTCTCAACTGACATTTCTCTTTTTTCACGGTTAACCCATGGTCTTCTATCCTTTTTAACACTCTCTGTAATAACTCATCATGGTCTTCAAATGAGTTGCCTATTACAATTATATCATCCTGAAAGCATAGGACATTACTAAAATTTAAAAAAATGTTCTGCATTATACGTTGGAATACGGCTGAAGCCGACGCCAAACCAAAAGGCATTCTGCAATACCGATACAAACCAAGAGGTGTCACAAAAGAAGTCAATGGTCGAGATTCTGGATGTAAATTGACTTGGTGGTAAGCAGCAGACATGTATAACACACTAAATACTTTTCCACCACCCATTACACTCAACATTTCATTAATGTTCGGCAGAGGTTGTCTGTCCACCCAAATATTACTGTTAAGATCTCTTAAATCAATGCATAAACTAACTTTATTTCCATCTTTGGGTGCTAGAACTATTGGTGCCAGCCATTCAGATGATTCGATGGGCTCAATTATTTTCTGTTGAAGTAATTTGTCTAGTTCACGTTGTAATGGCTCTTTCATCAAAAATGGAACCGGTCTCACTTTGTGCTCTACCGGCACAGCATTGTTTTTCAAGATTATGCGGTGCGTGAAACCCTTTAATTTCCCGAGATTGCCCGTGAAGACTTTTGAGAACTTAGTCATTAGGTTTTCGCACCATTGTTCATTAGAGTACAAATTATCCACACTAGCTGCCTGCTCCATAATCATGACCGGATTTGCAGCATTCGGGTAAAGCATTATATTCAAGTCCTTCTGATGTCTCCATCCCAGGAGATTGGACCCTTCATTTGTAATGTAGACTTTACCATGGACCCATTACCTTTGAACGATATATCCAGCCACTGCATCCCTACTATCTCTATTCTTCTACCCCCATAACCGACTGCTCTCACGTCAGTTTTCAACAAATCTTCAACCTTCTTCCCTAATGTTTCTTCAAAGGTTTCCTTTGATATTAATGTGAATAGGCTTGCAGAATCCACCAATACTTTCACAACTGTGGCATCTATGGACACATAACAATGTAGTTTTTCCAATTTGTGTGAACTCTCATTTTTCCACTTCCTCAAACATGCAGGTTCGGCAATCGGTTGGTTGGATTCCCTATCTTCATGGATGGCCAAAACAATTTCCTGATGATTATCATCCATATTATATACAGATTTTACACTACTATTTGATAACTTCCCTCTTGATCTGCATTCTTTAGCTAAGTGACCCTTTTTCCCGCATACCCTACATACTAAAGTTCATGCTGCACATTTAGGACTAGATGCAATGTGTCCCGAACACCCACACCTGAAGCATAAAATGTTCAATTTCTTTCTCTCACCCGTTTTCTTTTCCATGTTCTCGGATATCCATTCCTGTCGTTTTGCTTTTACTTCTTTCACCTCTACCATTGACTTCTCATCAATATCTTTTACGTGCATGTTAGTTTTTTCAATATCTTTCATCCAAGTAGCCATATGTTCCATGCTCCTGGCTACTTGTATGCATTCCTCTAGCGTTGGATCCATAGATAATAATTTTTCTTTCACCTTTTTATTATTCGTGCAGCGTACTATCTGGTCACTAATCAAGGAATCATATAAGTCACGAAAATTACATGTAACCGCCAATCCTCTCAGAGTTGCCACATATGACATAATATCCTCATCCTGACCTTGAACACGGGAGAAGAATTTATGACGTTCAAATACAGTATTCAATTTAGGAGTGAAATGTTTCTCTAACATCAATAATGACATTTCATACGCATTTGAAGGTTGACCATCACCAGTACCTAAAGGTATTTCGGGTAAGTCATCATAAATTCTTCTCCTCTCTGCCTCAGGATGATGAAGCAATATTGCCTGCTTTCTTATAGGAGTATACCTGTCACCTGCAATGGCTAAGAAATGCGTAGAAAATATGTTCTTCCATCTCTTCCACGATATAGATGGTTCACCGGGTACTGGCAGAAAACGTGGTGGTGAAGACATATTCTGTTCAGCCATCCTGCAAAAAATATAAAAATAACAAACTACAACAATATACTAAAATAATAAATTAAATTAAGAAACTAAAATAACAATCTGAAATATTAAGTTAAAATAACAATAATCCTATTGAAATACTATATCAGTCCTTGTAATTAGAGTTCTTCTCCTTCTCTTGTATGCAACTACCGTAATCTTGATAGTCCTCTTTTTCTTTTAACTTCCTTGTTCTTTCAGTAGTCCTTCTATCATTTCTACACGTCAGGAAGCTTGTGTCAGACAACAGGAACGGCAGGAGAAAATGAGTTGAGTAAGTGTTCATTTATTATTCAACCACTGTGGTAAAATATGCGTGTTTAAACAGAATTATTTTACTGCTGTGCGTGCAGGCGGCGCATGGAGCCTGTTCGACTCTCTACACGTGCTGATAATGTACATAAAAACAAAGCGCGTGTGCTCGTGTGGAGCCTGCTTGATCCTCCTCACGCGCCGACAGCATTTATAAACAGAGCGTGTTCGAATGGCTCGCGTGGTTTGATTATTTTCAAACCACTCGCGCGCTGGCAACGCGTACGAAATAAAACCCGTTAGGAAGGCACTAGCACATGAAAACTGCACGCGCACATCAACAGTTTTCTAGTTAATTAAAAATACCCTGTTGCGCTGATAACGACTATACAAACCAACGTGTTTGGATAGATCGATGCGTATATTCAAATCCTGCGCTGACAACGCGCATAAAAACAAAAAGCTTCGAAGATTATTTACTGTTGAATTCCACCATGCGCAAAGTTAGATAAATGAAGAATTTACTTGCCGCTTGAAGAGTGCTTGTCGATCTTCCTTGATACTGTAGTAAAGTTCAATCATATAGATGCTTGACACGTAGGATGATCTTTTGTTTTAAGTCCACCAAGGATAACCAGGGGTTGGGGGTTATGGATAACCTCTGCCCCCTGCTCAGAGTACTCCTCGTCGCTAGTTTATGTAGCAGCCACACAAAGGTATATGGTTTTCCAATTCTTTATTCCTGAGCAAGATAGCAGTAACATTTCACATAACCCCCAGCTACCTCTACAACATAGCTTCCTCTCCTCTAGCCTGCTCCATTCTACTCTCCTCCTGGAACCTTAGTTCCATGGCATTCTTTCTTTACCAACATTCCATCATCCACAGTGAGCATGACCCTACAATTAGTTTAATGAATTAATCACACAATTAGTGAACACTAAAATATGCTCTCTCAATCCCTCCTCTGATGACTAAATACCTCATCACAAAAGTTACATCAATTAATATTTGTATTAATTCTCATTAGTTTTAAATTAAGTTTCTCTAAAATCTCTATTATTTCTTTAATTCACCTTACTGTCGTTAAGTCTCAAATCACGATAACGTTTGCTTCTCATTTTTTGAAGTCGTATCTCCTCCCTCCTCAGATAATTTCTCGCCCATTTTATTTTAATCAGTTTCAAAAGATAATAAAATCCTGTAGCACAGATGACACATGCAATCACATTCAAGAATGGAGTCAGTATTTTCCTTAAGGTTGCCTTTCCATGATTGCTTAGCCAATTTTTCACACTTGTAACATCTTTTCCAATTTTCTCCCAAACCCCAGATTCTTTCAGATCTTTTAAGTCAGTACTCAAATTTGTCAGGTTCCTAATAAAGTTCCCAATCCCCTTACTATTGTCAGGGATATATGTACAGCAATGTCTAGATAATTTTTTTTTACAGAGTCCGCCTTCCTTTGCCAAAAGGATGTCTAACGCAAGGCAGTTCTGAAGAGCCACCGCTCGTACCGCGGTCATTTCAGTATTTATCAACATTTCAGCTCCAGTAATTTTTGTAAACATGTTATCCACAATAGTAGATAACTTTCTACTCTTTATGGAATTCAGAACAACTCCTACTATGGGAATTATTGCTCTAAATATACCTCCAATTATCCCAGAAGTACTCTTCTTTTTTTGATCTTAGTTTCGGGATTTCCTTCAAATTTGGTTTGTCATCTATTCTGTCAACTTGATATATCTTTGGGAATACAACTCCCAGGTAACAAATCCCATACCATCCTTAAGGAAGACGATAATGTGCATTTTTCCCACTAATATAGTAAACACTGGGAACGGCTGGATCCTGACCATTAAGCATAAAGTCCCATGTATTCTTAAAGTAGAATGCATGTCTGCACTCACTCGTTCCAACAAAGTTAGCATCAGTCTTCGACTGTGGTCTAAACACACACAGCTTTCCAATGTGTAGGGCATCTAAAGCAAGCTTCCCTTGCGTTTTGACTTCTGAATAAGCAAAATCATTCTGATAGGTCCTCAACATTAATCCCTTCTGCTTTTCTCCTGTCTTCAGTGTGATCTAAAAAAGCATTTTCTACTGGTGAAAGCACGCACATCAAGTTGTTCCTGTGTGCATAGGTTGTCCCAAATGTTTGCGTTGGCTCAAAGAAACCTCCAACTATGTCTGTCTTCTTCTCTTTGGCCATTTTACTCAAGAGCAGGGTAAGTGGAATATAGGAAAATACTATATCTAGGATAGAGTAGAAATACTGAATGTATTCTGGATTATAGAATCTTGTTAGTAAAAGACTGCAACTAATGCCATACGTTAAAGGAAGACCATGATGGGTAACTACTTCCAGGACAGAAGAGGGAGTTTGCAAGCACACATAACGCTCTCTTGCATCCATTGTTCCAACATAGTCACACAGCAAGAAAATGTTAGAAGAAAGGTCTCCTTGTGAGTTCTCTACGAGTAAGCTTCAATCCAATGGCTGAACATACACACAATCATAAACAGAAATCTTAAAGCACCACACACAGGCATTTCGATGAAATCCATTTGCATTCTGTTAAATGGTCCTCCAGCTCTTCCAAGGTGACTGACTAACAACTGTCCTTTTCCCCAGTTATTTCTCTGACAAATGATGCACAGATGACAAATTGCTTCAGTGACTTGTCTACATTTTGGATTAAACCAGTAGTTCTTAAAGGTATGAATCATCGCATCTCTACCAATGTGTGCTTGATGATGATAATGTCTCACCATTTGCGTCAGTAGACTGTTTGGCAAAACCACTTGTCCTTCGTGTGCAACCCATAAATCATGAGTATCTCTTTGAACACATTTTAATTTAACCCTTTCTTGTTTTTCATCATCAGACACATTTTCCTGCAAATTTCAAATTTCATCCCATGTGTCAACTGTGGACAACAGGTTATTTGCATTTTCCTCATTATTCTCAATTTTCTGACATTATTCAGTTCAGGGCACAATATATAGCTACTTGATCAGCATAGGCATTTCCTCTTGAAACGACATCAGTGGATCTCTGATGTGCACTATATTTAACCACATAAATTCTCTCAGGTAACTGTAGGGCTTGTAAAAAATCATAAATTCGATCACCATTCCTATCAGGTGAACCGGACGAGGTGATGAAACCTCTCTGTGACCACATCTGGCCAAAGTCATGCACTATTCTGAATATTGGCTGTCAGTAAAAATTTTAACTTTGTGTCATACACTGACATAACAGGCTCTTGTAAGGGCATCTATTTTAGCAACTTGTGCAGAAAATACTCTTTGAAGCCAGGAAGCTTCGACTATACCAGAAATTGTGCACACAGCATATCCAGCTCTCAGGTTACGTGCATTATCCCTTAAACAGGAACCATCAACAAAAATAATTTGGCCATTCCCTTCTAAAGGGGTGTCTTGAAAATCAGGTCTGGGTTTCATGCACAATCCAGTCACTTCCAAGCAATCATGTTCGACTCCTTGAAACTTCTCAGGCTCAACATTTTTGATGGGGAGTAATGTTGCTGAATTAAGTACTGTACACCTTTTCAAGTTACTTTGGGTGAGCCCAGTATAACGGACTCATATTTGGTCAACCGAGAATTAGTCAAGTACTGGGATTTTGTACGTTTCAATAAAATTTCAACAGAGTGAGGGGCCTAAACTGTAATGGGATGTCCTATTACTATGCCTTCGCATTGGGACAATGAAACACAAACCGCTGCAACAGATCACAAACATCCAAGTAAAGCTGATGCGGCTGGATCCAAAGTAGCAGAAAAATATGCTACGGGTCGGTTTGATCCACCATGTGCCTGTACCAGGACAGAAAGTGCGCAAAAGAACAAGTTACTTACCTTCGGTAACGCTTTTTCTGGTAGATACACTGACTACCTGTGGATTCCTCACCTTATGAATTCGATCCTTGCGCCAGCATCCGACGGAAAGTCTTCTTCCTAGCTGTCTACGTCGACGAGGACGTCATAATGGCACGGCTCCGCGTGACTCCGTCTGACGTCAACGTGCCAATAAGAGGTCCTCGTCGGCGTACTAACGTCAGTTTCACCTCACTTTTTTCATGCCCTTAAAGCAAATAGGAGTAAACCGACCATGAAAATTGAGAAATAATATAGAAAGATATACACACACAAACACCTTGACCATTTAAACAATCCATTCTTATTGAGAGCTGAAATACATAAATATACATAAATAAATAGAGAAATATCACTATATACATATAAATATATATATATATGCGCTTTCATATACAAACAAATATATATATAAATATAAAAATATAAGAATAAATATTAATCTAAATACTGCAAAATAAGAGTGTAACCAGGCAGGCAACGGGGAGGTGGGAGGGACCGTGAGGAATCCACAGATAGTCAGTGTATCCACCAGAAAAAGCGTTACCGAAGGTAAGTAACTTGTTCTTCTGATGGATACAACTACCTGTGGATTCCTCACCTTATGAATTGAGTCCCAAGCAGTACCGCACTCGGTGGTGGGTGCCCGCCTGATTACACTAAGAAATCTTGCAATACCGAGCGAGCAAAATGACCGTCCCTCCTCATCTCAGAGTCTAAACAGTAATGTTTCACGAAAGTATGGAGGGACGTCCCAGTTGCCGCTTTACATATATCTATTAATGGAACTCCCCTCGCCAGAGCCGAGGATGCAGATTTAGCTCTAGTAGAGTGGGCCCTGATACCTTCAGGAGGGACCTTTTTTGCCAAAGGGTAACAGATCTTGATACACAAGATGACCCACCTGGAGAGTGTCCTTTTCTGTACAGCTCTGCCCTTTTGCTGACCAGCATATCCAACAAACAGTTGCTCATCCAAACAAAAGTCTTTAGTTCTTTCGAGATAAAAACTCAGGGCCCTCTTAGGGTCCAACCTATGGAGTCTCTCTTCTTCTTTAGACGGGTGGGGAGGAGGGTAAAAAGCAGGAAGAGTGATATTCTGCCCTAAATGAAAAGGGGTGACAACTTTCGGCAGAAAAGCAGCCCTGGTTTTTAGAACCACTTTATCAGGGAAAAACATAGTGAAAGGGGGCTTAACGGAGAGTGCCTGAAGCTCTCCAATCCTCCTAGCAGAAGTAATTGCGATCAAGAAAACAGTCTTGAAGGCTAAATATCTCAATGGACATGAATGCATGGGCTCGAAAGGCGAACACATTAATAATGTTAAAACAAGATTTAAGTCCCACTGAGGCATGTGAAAAGGAGTAGGAGGAAAGCTATTCACCAAACCCTTAAGGAACCTATGTACAATGGGAGACTTGAATAAAGACGGCTGATCCGGAAGGCAAAGAAACGCCGACAGAGCTGCCAAATAACCCTTAACTGTAGCTATAGCACAGCCTTTCTTCGCCAAACTGAGAACAAACAAAAGTACATCTGAAAGATGGGCCTTTAAAGGATCTTTTTGGTTCTCTCCACACCACAACACAAATTTTGCCCATCTTCCGGCATAAATAGACTTAGTGGAGTGTCGCCTGGACGATAGTATAACATCCACGACATCCGGTGGGAGAGAAAAAGAACTCAGGTTGCCCCGTTCAATCTTCAGGCATGAAGGTGCAGGCTCTGGAGGTGGGGGTGTAGAACCTGCCCCTGCGATTTAGAGAAGAGATCTGCCCTGAGCGGGAGACGGAGCGGAGGGCACTGAGAGAGTTGAAGTAGGTCTGTATACCATACCCTTCTCGGCCAGTCCGGTGCTACCAATATGACTTGGGCCCGGTCTTGACGAACCTTCCTCAAAACCCGAGGAATCAAGGGTATGGGGAGAAACGTGTGAAGCAACTGGCCGTTCCAGGACATCTGAAACGCGTCCCCCAATGCCCCTTGCATCGGATACTGGAGGCTGCCGAATAACGGGCAATGCGCGTTCTCCCGAGTGGCAAATAAATCCATCTGAGGAGTACCCCACATCTCGAAGATGTGGAGGACTAGATCCGGATGGAGACGCCACTCGTGATCTAATGAGAAGTGACGACTGAGAACGTCCGTACGTACATTCAACACTCCTGCCAAATGATTTGCCATCAAGCAAATCTGATGGTCCTGAGCCCAGGACCAGAGTCGTAGGGCTTCTCGGCAAAGAAGATACGACCCCACTCCTCCCTGCTTGTTTATATACCACATCGCGGTAGTGTTGTCCGTCAGGATCTGAACTGATTGACCGCGAAGGGAAGGGAGGAAGGCCTTGAGCGCCAAACGTACAGGCCGCAATTCCAACAGATTGATATACAACATCTGTTCCGCTGGAGACCAACGACCCTTGATCTCCAGGTCCCCCAGATGAGCTCCCCACCCTAGAGTGGAAGCATCCGATATCACTGTGGCCACCGGAGGTGGTAGTGAAAACAGTTTTCCTTGGGAAAGGTTGCCATCCACTGTCCACCAATGAAGATCCGCTACAGCGTCCCTGGAGATCTTTATTGAATCCCTGAGATCCCCCTTGTGCTGGAACCACTGTCTGCGGAGACACCACTGAAGAGCCCTCATATGCCAGCGAGCATGAGTGACCAACAGAATGCAAGAAGCAAACAGACCTAGCAGGCGTAAGACTTTGAGGACTGGAACTGCCACTCCTCTTTGAAACCAAGGAATCAGCACCTGAATGTCCCGTACCCGCTGAGGCGGTGGGTAGGCCCGAAACCTTGTCGTGTCCAATACTGCCCCTATGAACAGGAGGCGTTGAGAGGGCTCCAGGTGAGATTTGGGCACGTTCACCGAAAAACCCAGATCGAACAACAACTGCGTTGTCATTCGCAGATGAGACAACACAATCTCTGGAGACTTGGCTTTGATCAACCAATCGTCCAGGTAGGGAAAAACCACTACCTCCCTCTTTCTGAGATGTGCTGCAACAACTGCCATCTCCTTTGTGAAGACCCGGGGTGCTGAAGTAAGACCAAACGGGAGAACCGCAAACTGGTAATGCTGCGATCCGACCACAAATCAGAGATACTTCCTGTGCGACTTGATTATGGGAACATGAAAGTACGCGTCCTGCAAGTCGACAGACACCATCCAGTCTCCTTTGTTCAACGCCAATAGCACCTGCGCTAGGGTCAGCATTATGAATTTTTCCTGCTTGAGGAACAAATTCAAAATCCTCAAGTCTAGGATCGGCCTTAGACGACCGTCCACTTTGGGAATCAGGAAATATCTTGAATAACACCCCTGACCCCTTTCCTGCAATGGTACCAACTCTATAGCTACAACCTCCTGTTGCAACAACAGAAGATGTTCTTCTGAACAAAAGGAGGGACGGGGAGGGAAGGGAAGAGGAAACTCCTGAAAGGGGAGAACATAGCCCTTTTCCACAATTCCTAGCACCCACGAGTCTGTTGTAATTGACCTCAATTGCTGCAGAAAAAGACTCAATCTTCCCCCTACAGGAGAAGTGTGACTGATAAAGTGGGGAAAACTAGGGCTGCTTCTGCTGTTGTCCACCAGAGGAGGATGAAGAAGAAGAGAGCTGCTGGGCTGGACCTCTAGCCCTACCTCGCCCTCTGAAGGCACGATAGGGCGGGTTGGCAGGTTGTTGGGCATAAGATTGAGACCTACGAAAGGCAGAACCTCTAGCAAACCCTCGAAACCTACGAAAAGGCCTGTACAATGTAGCAGAAGGGGTCTGCAAACCCAGGGACTTAGCTGTAGCCCGACAGTCCTTAAACCGTTCAAGGGCAGAGTCTGCCTTGTCCCCAAACAGCTTTTCTCCATCAAATGGAAGGTCCATTAAAGTGGATTGTACATCCGACGAGAAGCCCGAAGACCTTAGCCAGGCATGCCTTCTCGTAGCCATCGATGTTCCCATGGCCCTGGCAATAGAATCCGTAGTATCCAAGCCAGATTGAATAATCTGCTGTGCAGCAGCTTGCGCATCCAAGAAAAGGGCCCCAAAAGATTTTTGCACTTCCTGTGGCAGATCTTTTGCCATCTCCTTAGCAGAGTCCATTAGGGCATGAATGTATCTGCCTAGCACACAGGTGGAATTGGTAGCTTTCAGGGCCATGCTGCAAGAGGAGAACATTTTCTTCGAGGATTGCTCCATCCTCTTGGATTCTATGTCTGTCGGAACACCAGGGAATGTACCGGGGGCAGACTTTGCAGAACATGATGCCTGAACCACCAAACTCTTCGTTTACATAGGGACCCTTCTGATCCACTTCTAATGAAGCTGCCAACACACATTCTTCTTCATCCGAACTCTTACTCATCATTTCATTATTCGACTACTCATCCTCACTGTGAAGAGTAAGCTGTTGTGCAGCTTGAATTCTGTGATTTAACTTTTGACCCATGTTCTGCTGAGGAAGCATCGTCTGCTGCTGGACCATAGGAGTTGAGGTATCTGCATTTGCTGCTTTGGTACCATTTTTACTTGAGGTTGCATTAACTGTGTCTGTGGCATCTGATAATGTGGCATCTGCATTTGTTGCATTGGTTGCATCTGTCGGGGACTTTGCGTTTGCTGAGGAATCTGTATCTGATTACTTTGGACATTACATTTTTGATCTCTCATTCTCTGACTTTTCGAATTCGGGAAAAGATTGCTTTAATTCATCTGCGTAACTACACCATCCTGCACCATCATCGGATATTCACACTTCCAATACCCAAAATTTCCGCAACTGTGACAAAGGTAACATCCTTTTTAATGCCTGCATATCCCTTGAATTGACCATCGCATTCGAATCAACACGATTACCACCTCCATTTCCACCACAAACTCTACCTCTTGCCTGATTCTGAAACAACATGTTTCCCTGTTGCTGAGGATAAATGCCTTGCTGCTGTGGAAAATTTCCCTGCATTCCTGGGTGTGCCACTTTGATCTGCATCACCATTGCCTTTTCCTTCAATTTCCTCTGCTTCATTTCAATCACATCTCTACAGTATTTCACACACTGCAACGCCTCATCACCCGGTTTTGCTTGCCATCAAAACAAATGACTCTTATGCATCTGGCTAATTTCAGGTCTGAGACCTTCAACAAATCTACACACAAAGTAAATTATGTCTCTCGGCTCAATTGTCCTGGTTCCACTATAATGTTTAAACACTTGCAACAATTCCTCATTGTAAGCAAATATGGACTCTTTCGCTTCCTGTGATGTCCTATCGATTCTCTGCCAATCAACGCTCATGAGGGAAATTCTCATTTTCAGGAACTCAATCACTCTGTAGTACGACTTCATTACCTCAGGCGACAGTGCACCTATGACTGGATCTCATGGAGGCTCTTTTGTTGGCCAATCTACTCTCCTTTTACATTCGACCGACAAGTCTGCTGGAACCAGTATCTCTAATAATGTAGTTAGGCCCTCCCACAGGCACTTTGCAAGTTTCACAAACCTATCTGTTTGCTGGTACCACTCCATTGGCTTCTCTCTCAATCTCGAGTAGTCATTTGTAAATGACAAAATATCACTTCTGCTCCAAGGGACATGTACTAAATTTCCTCCTAGAATTTCTCTCATTGGAAACACCCTAACTGAATTATTATCTGCTTGTTGTACATTCAAATTTGTGGGAGTATTCATGTTTAGAGGCTTCTCTTTCTTTTTGTCTCTCTTCTTCACCCATCTGCCTTCCCATTTATCTAATGCTCACCATACTTGGATACATTGAATTAATTCCCTGGTATTCTCATGTCCTCGAAATCCTTTCAGTCAAATTCTTGATAACTTTTCCTCAACTGCTTCGTTTTGTCAAGATCTATACCATATTTCTCTGGCAGGTCTGTTAATTTTCAGTGAGTCAATCCTGCCTTATGTGTTATCACTCTCCATACGTAACGTAGTTTGTCTTCAGTGTATTATGTATCCTACGTACATCGATCCCTACTTCAATTATTTAGTCTAACTCGAATTTAAGCATTGTCATGTTCATTGTTTTCTCCCTTTCAATGAGTGTTCTCCTCCTTGTTTTGCTCAACTTTTCTAGCCAATCTGTCAATTGTTGGGCTGTCATCCCCTGTAATTAAACGTTATTACTGTCTACCCCGGATATATTTTGAGGTATGCTCCTCAGTTTTCCCAGAATCTGTGAAGACCTGGAGGAGCTCAAATCAATCAGTGGACCTGTTCTGTCAAAAGCTTGGTGGGTCTGTGGAGTTATGACTCCTGTATGTAAATTCAATCTCTCCATTTCTGCGTTTGAATTGAATATAATCTGTATGCTATGTTTGTTATTTTCCTGGGAAAACAACGGAACAAATGAACCAATTGTTACCGGTACTGCTAATGCTTCTGGACTTGTCTGAACGTTCTGATTTCTTGGGTAAATTATTCCTGAACTCTCGCCTGTCAGTACTGTAGGGTTTGGTTGGGGATTCATAACCTGTGCATAACTCGGAATGTTCTGAACTGGCTCTGGAGATATAGAAATCTGAGCGTCTCTCTGAATATGGTATGGGCTCCATCTGAACTGTCACTGGCCTCTGGTAAACTTGTGGTTGCACTGCAGGCACTGTAATAATTGGCTCGGAATTTACAGCCGGAACAGTAGGATAAATCTTAGGCAGCTCAATGGTCTGCATCACTGGTGTCTGTGTAACCTTTATAGCAGGAATATTAGTTGTAACCTGAACCTGGCTCTGCGTACCCTCCAGCGGCAGTGGCATCGGGCACTTGGATTAGGACTAGTACTTGGCAGTGGTTCTTGTTCTGAATATGGTGGAGGACGATCCCTCAGTAATTGTAATATGAACTCCTCATCATCTAAATCTTCATTATAAGTCAATGATTTTCTAGCCTCAGCTGACCTCGACCCCTCCTCATCTGAAGAGTCTCTGTTCTTTGTCGTGGCACTCTGTTTTACACAGCTCTCTGTCTCTTGTGTAATTGCAGGAAACATTTTAACTCCTTTTAAAGTTTTAGTTCTCCAAAATTTTAACCCGTTGTCCCATCTAGCTTCTGCTAAAGTCTTTTCTGCTTTTCTCATTCTTCTCTCAAATTTTAATTTCTCTTGTCTGGCCACTAATTACCAAATGGCTAAAGGTTCAAATTGTGCTGGTCTTGTTGGAGGTTTTAAATAATAGAGCACTTGTCTCAAATTCTGTAATATTCTCAAGTTAAAGGTTCCGTGTACAGGAAACACTAAACTCACTTCCTTCTCTGGGAGTTCACACCAATGTTTTAACCAAAGACATGGTCCGGTACCTTTCTCCTCAATTATGATTTATGCCGGAGTACCTTCTGGTGGACACATTTCTCCCACTCTAGCTGGAATATACTCACCTCCCCTAAGTGCACTCTTTAATGCTTTCAAAAAAATTATTTTTGCTCAAATGTGACTCAAAACTAAAAATTTTAATTTCAAAACAGGAAGTAATTAAATTCCAAAATCCTTTATGCTTGTCTCCATAGACCAATAGTCTCTCATGGTTGTCCACCAATCTGCTTTCAACTCTTTTCACCAACCAACCTATCTCAGCGCGGACCTATGTTACGTAACTCACATGTACAGGAGCTGACAAAGTCTTGCGGCTTGTCCTCACAACACTCAAAATCTCACAAACTAATGTGGAATATTGCGAGCACTAATAAAAATCAACACACCAATTTGTCTGTTCACTTCGGAAGCCTCATGGAATGTTCGATTGCGGCATCTAGCTCTGACAACTACTTATTCTGAAGCTTTCTCTGACTTGCAAGTAAAATTCAACGAGCAAATTTTACCCTTGACCAATACCAGATCCCCCTTGGGCCCTTAAGATTCACCAATATCAGTCAAACTATCACTCACTTCAACTCTCACAAACTCAGGAAATTTGTTGTTAACCATGCCCGATTGACCTACTAAAGCAGACAAAATTACAACAACAACCAAGTATCTCATATAGTTGTAATACTCAGGAGTCTTAGACCTTCGCAGGGTCCGTACATCAACAACCACATGGGCAAGTTTTGAGCACAGAGCGCCACTCTCAAATTAAGTTCGACAACCACGTTGGAGTACGCAAACTCCCTAATTCTCACAAACATCACAATTCACCTGCAGCATGCTTAAGCTGTGCAGGCGCAAATACTAATCCATTCACAAAATCACAATAGGAACACCGAGAAACATTTCAAACAAGCATTGACAGATCCAAATTCTTGCAAACAAGCATTGGCGAATCCAAATGTCAACGGATCAAATTTTCAAACAATCATTGGTAAAATCAACTCGTACCAAGTGAGGACCATAACCTTCTCACCATAAAGACAAAACCGTCCTCTGGTGCATCCTTTAGACCTTATATTTCTGTTGATATCTTATTTTATAAGGGGACACGTTGGGGGAGGTCGCATGGATCTTTGAACTTTGACAGTGAGAAAGGGTATAGTCTCAAAACAACTCATCAATAAACATTTCAATCAATGATATCACAAATTTAGATAGGGAATCAGTAACTTGAACGCACCATGACCTGTGTGGCCACAAATCACCACACCAGTTTAGTAAAGTTTAAACATTTATTTCCCTAGGTTAACAATGCTAAGATCACTAACTCAAGCGCAGACCAATATGATAGAGATACACAAATAACACTGGCCGTCCAAATCTCCTAAAGAAATGCAGCTTCTGCAAAACTAATATTTTTAAACACTCAATCGTACAGAATAGCAACAGTATCAAATGAATCATTGAAACAGAATACATTGAGTTATGGCAGATGAATCAATAAAAATAAATTCATTTAACAGACAAATGTTGGGGTATGTGGTGCCCTAAACTATCACCCTCATCAGATTGTGCATGTTTGGGCTTCATGCAAAAGGAAAAATCCGGCCAAAATATAATTTGAAAAACATCTACATATAGCGCTATCAAAAATCAGCAGTTTGCTTCTAGATGGGAAAACATAAAAACCTGCAAGAAAAACAGATACACAATTGTATACCCATTCTTGATTGGGTTCAGCAGGTGGTGAGGATTTTCTTCAGCAGAGCATCTTCACGGTCAGCCTCTGATGGGCAGTGACATAAGGGAAATGGTTCAGTAAAAGTGGGCTTAAAGTACCTGAACCGTCAACGGCAGTAAACTGAGGCTAAGCATCAAGAACAGAACAGAAAAGACTGCAAAATAATTGCAAAGTAACTGAAATATGAAAGAACAGAAAAGAATATAAAGAACAACTGAACAGAAAGCTGAGCAGGAGCTAAAGAGACTGAGACTGAGCAAGAGACAGAGTGAGAGAGACTGACTGATTAACTTGCCTTCAAATCCCTAGAAAATATCTAAATTGTCTGCCATTGGACAATTACTAAGGTGACTAGGAAAGGACCAAATAATTTCAGACAAGTTCCACAAAGTAACAGATTTCTTCAGGGGCATCTTTTCAGGCTCCTGTTCTCACTCAGAGATCTTCACCGACTGCTTCTCACAGTGTTCACAGTGTGCAGACTGTACGACATTGTTCTTCATCAGCACACTATCAGCTAAAAGAGTTCCAAATATGTTGCAGCTAAGGAACATTTCTCATGTGCTGCGCGATGCTCTGGGAAAGAATGAGATAGCTTTTTCTCTTCACATCACAGATTCTAAACCTTTCTCTGCATGTTGAGTTAACTAACCCAAATTTGGTTTTCAGCTGAATCAAAACACCCATTTAAAATGTGTAGTGTGAACATTTCACAGGCTCTAAACTAAAACATTTTCATTTCATAAATCATTAGTTAATCATTGTGCAGCGTAGGTAAACTACGAAATACATTTCACAGTGTGTTTATTTCAGTAATACATTCATGTAACATTGGGCATTTATTAGTAAAGTGTAGGCCACATTTAAACGTCTGCTCATGTTATTTCATTTGTGCACTGTTTAAACATACATTAGTGTAGCAGCCACACAAAGGTATATGGTTTTCCAATTCTTTATTCCTGAGCAAGATAGCAGTAACATTTCACATAACCCCCAGCTACATCTAAGACACAGCTTCCTCTCCTCTAGCCTGCTCCATTCTACTCTCCTCCTGGACCTTAGTTCCATGACATTCTTTCTTTACCAACATTCCATCATCCACAGTGAGCATGACCCTACACATCTTCCCCCTTACAAATTACAACAAATAAGCTTCATCATACATTAATAAAACGAAAACAAAACAATAAGAATAAAATATAAATATAAACATAGCAATACATTCTAAATCATATAACGACTACAAGTACAATGTACAATAATGATCCTAATGGCACCCAAACAATTATGTGTATACCATACCAGTTTATTTATATACAGCTTAAAAAGATATTTAAGACAGATACGTGTATTCCTATTTTTGTTTAATTATGCACAGGTTTCCTGTGCTCCATTCTCTGCCGTCCTCCAGTCTAACCACTGAATTCTTCACAGAAACTACTTTCTGTGGCACATGAAATTTGCTCTCACCTTTCCTTATAATTCCTACTTTCTTAACTGCCACCAGATCCCCACATCTCACATCGGCAAACAACATTTTTCCTTTTGTCATAACTCATTTTTCTTTTCTTCTGAAAATACATAGTTCTTGCCCATAACTTTGCTTGATCAATTCCCACTTGCTTTTTTTCACTTAGCCACCAAGGGAACTCTTTCTTACCTGATTCCCTCCCTTTAAGGGCAATGAAAGGTGACACACCAGTTACAGAGTGAGGTGTTATCCTATGTGCCCATTTCATTTTGCTCAGTTCTTGTTTCCAATCCTAACCATTCGCTAATGACAACTGTATATTTTCCATCACAATTCTGTTCACTCTCTCCACCAATCCATTTGCTTGAGGCCGAAATAGTGCTACTTTTTCATGTTTTATCTTTAGCCCATTGAGGAATTCCATCATGGCTACTGAAACTAACTGTACACTGTTATCTGTAACTAAGGTCTTGGGAATCCCTTCCTCTAAGAATGACTCTTTTAGAAATTCAATAACTCTGTCAGTAGTAACCTGTTCAGCACTTTTAATACAGAACCATTTGCTAAAATAGTCCACTAAGACCATGATAAAATGATTGTTCCTTCCCAATCTCTCTACTGGCCCCACTAAATCAAAAGCTAATCTCTCCCATGGTGCTTGGGAAATTGCATTTGACCTAAAGGCGGTTCTCTTACAGTTTTGGTCTTGTCGCTGTTTCTATAAGCCTGGCACTCCTCTACTACCTTCTCCACATCCCTGTCCATTCCAGGCCACCAATAGAATTGTCGTAACCTCCTTTTAGTTAAACTCTTTCCCAAATGTCCTTCATGCACAATTCCTACTAACCTTCCTCTCAATTTCATCAGGGGAACTATTCTATCTCTCCTCAGAATCTTTTCTCCTCGTACACTTAATTAATCTCTCACTGTCAAAAATGTCTTCAAACCATCCTCTACCAAGTCAAAATCTTGTTCTGTCACAAGTTTTTTCAATTTATCGTATTCTGGGTCATCTCTTACAGCCTCATCCCATTCATCCTGGCCCAGGGCCAGTTCACTATCAATTAGAAATGTCTCTAATTGCGTACCACACATTTCATCCACACTTTCATTCACACGTTCTTCAACAGGCAGCCGTGACAGGCAGTCAGCAATTACATTCTTCCTCCCTTTCACGTATTCCACTACAAAATTCAAATCTATGACAGACATTAACCACCTAGAAATGCGAGGGGTTAAGCTACCTTCTAACCCTCTTCCACACTTGAAAACTTGAAATAGAGGTTTGTGATCAGTTCTAAGAACAAAAGGTAAACCCCACAGGTAATACTTGAAGTGATTTATCCCCCAACAACAAGCCAACGCTTCCTTTTCTATAGCAGAATAAGATCGCTCTGCTCCCTGCAATCTACGAGAAGCAAAACCGATAATTTTTTCATCTTCATCCACCATTTTAATAAGTACTGCACCTATACCTACGTTACTGGCGTCAGTCAGCACAATCGTTCTCTTAGTAACTTCAAAGTGTCCTAATGTTGGGGCACCCGCAATTGATTTCTTAATTTGCTCAAATGCCCCTTCACAGTCCTTATTCCATTCAAACATTGCTCCTTTCTATAATAATACCCTCAAAGGTTCCACAAGTTCAGCAAAATTGCACACAAATTTAGAGCAATATTCCGCTAGCCCTAAAAATGACCTCAACTTATCTTTGTTGGTAGGGCTTGGGGCCTCACCAATTGCCTTTACTATACTTTTCTTCGGCTTAATGCCTTCCGCTGATATCTCATGCCCTAAATAATTCACACAACTTTTTCTCAACTGACATTTCTCTTTTTTCACGGTTAACCCATGGTCTTCAATCCTCTTTAACACTCTCTGTAATAACTCATCAGGTCTTCAAATGAGTTGCCTATTACAATTATATCATCCTGAAAGCATAGGACATTACTCAAATTTTTAAAAATGTTCTGCATTATTCGTTGGAATACGGCTGAAGCCGACGCCAAACCAAAAGGCATTCTGCAATACCGATACGCACCAAGAGGTGTCACAAAAGAAGTCAAGGGTCGAGATTCTGGATGTAAATTGACTTGGTGGTAAGCAGCAGACATGTCTAACACACTAAATACTTTTCCACCACCCATTACACTCAACATTTCATTAATGTTCGGCAGAGGTTGTCTATCCACCCAAATATTCCTGTTAAGATCTCTTAAATCAATGCATAAACTAACTTTATTTCCATCTTTGGGTGCTAGAACTATTGGTGCCAGCCATTCAGATGATTTGATGGGCTCAATTATTTTCTGTTGAAGTAATTTGTCTAGTTCACGTTGTAATGGCTCGTTCATCAAAAATGGAACCGGTCTCACTTTGTGCACTACCGGCACAGCATTGTTTTTCAAGATTATGCGGTGCGTGAAACCCTTTAATTTCCCAAGATTGTCTGTGAAGACTTTTGATAACTTAGTCATTAGGTTTTTGCACCATTGTTCATTAGAGTACAAATTATCCACACTAGCTGCCTGCTCCATAATCATGAACGGATTTGCAGAATTCGGGTCAGGCATTATATTCAAGTCCTTCTGATGTCTCCATCCCAGGACATTCGACCCTTCATTTGTAATGTAGATTTTACCGTGGACCCCATTACCTTTGAACGATATATCCATCCACTGCATCCCTACTATCTCTATTCTTCTACCCCCATAACCGACTGCTCTCACGTCAGTTTTCAACAAATCTTCAACCTTCTTCCCTAATGTTTCTTCAAAGGTTTCCTTTGATATTAATGTGAATAGGCTTGCAGAATCCACCAATACTTTCACAACTGTGGCATCTATGGACACATAACAATGTCGTTTTTCCAATTTGTGTGAACTCTCATTTTTCCACTTCCTCACACACGCAGGTTCCGCAATCGGTTGGTTGGATTCCCTATCTTCATGGATGGCCAAAACAATTTCCTGATGATTATCTTCCATATTATATACAGATTTTACACTACTATTTGATAACTTCCCTCTTGATCTGCATACTTTAGCTAAGTGACCCTTTTTCCCGCATACCCTACATACTAAAGTTCATGCTGCACATTTAGGACTAGATGCAATGTGTCCCGAACACCCACACCTGAAGCATAAAATGTTCAATTTCTTTCTCTCACCCGTTTTCTTTTCCATGTTCTCGGATATCCATTCCTGTCGTTTTGCTTTTACTTCTTTCACCTCTACCATTGACTTCTCATCAATATCTTTTACGTGCATGTTAGTTTTTTCAATATCTTTCATCCAAGTAGCCATATGTTCCATGCTCCTGGCTACTTGTATGCATTCCTCTAGCGTTGGATCCATAGATAATAATTTTTCTTTCACCTTTTTATTATTCGTGCAGCGTACTATCTGGTCACTAATCAAGGAATCATATAAGTCACGAAAATTACATGTAACCGCCAATCCTCTCAGAGTTGCCACATATGACATAATATCCTCATCCTGACCTTGAACACAGGAGAAGAATTTATGACGTTCAAATACAGTATTTAATTTAGGAGTGAAATGTTTCTCTAACATCAATAATGACATTTCATATGCACTTGAAGGTTGACCATCACCAATACCTAAAGGTATTTCGGGTAAGTCATCATAAATTCTTCTCCCCTCTGCCTCAAGATGATGAAGCAATATTGCCTGCTTTCTTATAGGAGTATACCTGTCACCTGCAATGGCTAAGAAATGCGTAGAAAATATGTTCTTCCATCTCTTCCACGATATAGATGGTTCACCGGGTACTGGCAGAAAACGTGGTGGTGAAGACATATTCTGTTCAGCCATCCTGCAAAAAATATAAAAATAACAAACTACAACAATATACTAAAATAATAAATTAAATTAAGAAACTAAAATAACAATCTGAAATAATAAGTTAAAATAACAATATTCCTATTGAAATACTATATCGGTCCTTGTAATTAGAGTTCTTCTCCTTCTCTTGTATGCAACTACCGTAATCTTGATAGTCCTCTTTTTCTTTTAACTTCCTTGTTCTTTCAGTAGTCCTTCTATCATTTCTACACGTCAGGAAGCTTGTGTCAGATAACAGGAACGGCAGGAGAAAATGAGTTGAGTAAGTGTTCATTTATTATTCAACCACTGTGGTAAAATATGCGTGTTTAAACAGAATTATTTTACTGCTGTGCGTGCAGGCGGCGCATGGAGCCTGTTCGACTCTCTACACGTGCTGATAATGTACATAAAAACAAAGCGCGTGTGCTCGTGTGGAGCCTGCTTGATCCTCCTCACGCGCCGACAGCATTTATAAACAGAGCGTGTTCGAATAGCTCGCGTGGTTTGATTATTTTCAAACCACTCGCGCGCTGGCAACGCGTACGAAATAAAACCCGTTAGGAAGGCACTAGCGCATGAAAACTGCATGCGCACATCAACAGTTTTCTAGTTAACTAAAAATAACCTGTTGCGCTGATAACGAGTATACAAAAGAACGCGTTTGGATAGATCGCTGCGTATATTAAAATCCTGCGCTGACAACGCGCATAAAAACAAAACGCTTCGAAGATTATTTACTGTTGAATTCCACCATGCGCAAAGTTAGATAAATGAAGAATTTACTTGCCGCTTGAAGAGTGCTTGTCGATCTTCCTTGATACTGTAGTAAAGTTCAATCACATAGATGCTTGACACGTAGGATGATCTTTTGTTTTAAGTCCACCAAGGATAACCAGGGGTTGGGGGTTATGGATAACCTCTGCCCCCTGCTCAGAGTACTCCTCGTCGCTAGTTTATGTAGCAGCCACACAAAGGTATATGGTTTTCCAATTCTTTATTCCTGAGCAAGATAGCAGTAACATTTCACATAACCCCCAGCTACCTCTACGACATAGCTTCCTCTCCTCTAGCCTGCTCCATTCTACTCTCCTCCTGGAACCTTAGTTCCATGACATTCTTTCTTTACCAACATTGCATCATCCACAGTGAGCATGACCCTACAATTAGTTTAATGAATTAATCACACAATTAGTGAACACTAAAATATGCTATCTCAATCCCTCCTCTGATGACTAAATATGTCATCACAAAAGTTACATCAATTAATATTTGTATTAATTCTCATTAGTTTTAAATTAAGTTTCTCTAAAATCTCTATTATTTCTTTAATTCACCTTACTGTTGTTAAGTCTCAAATCACGATAATGTTTGCTTCTCATTTTTTGAAGTCGTATCTCCTCCCTCCTCAGATCATTTCTCGCCCATTTTATTTTAATCAGTTTCAAAAGATAATAAAATCCTGTAGCACAGATGACACATGCAATCACATTCAAGAATGGAGTCAGTATTTTCCTTAAGATTGCCTTTCCATGATTGCTTAGCCAATTTTTCACACTTGTGACATCTTTTCCAATTTTCTCCCAAACCCCAGATTCTTTCACATCTTTTAAGTCAGTACTCAAATTTGTCAGGTTCCTAATAAAGTTCCCAATCCCCTTACTATTGTCAGGGATATATGTACAGCAATGTCTAGATTTAAAAAATTTACAGAGTCCGCCTTCCTTTGCCAAAAGGATGTCTAACGCAAGGCAGTTCTGAAGAGCCACCGCTCGTACGCGGTCATTTCAGTATTTATCAACATTTCAGCTCCAGTAATTTTTGTAAACATGTTCTCCACTATAGTAGATAACTTTCTACTCTTTATGGAATTCAGAACAACTCCTACTAAGGGAATTATTGCTCTAAATATACCTCCAATTATCCCAGAAGTACTCTTCTTTTTTTGATCTTAGTTTCGGGATTTCCTTCAAATTTGGTTTGTCATCTATTCTGTCAACTTGATATATCTTTGGGAATACAACTCCTAGGTAACAAATCCCATACCATTCTTAAGGAAGACGATAATGTGCATTTTTCCCACTAATATAGTAAACACTGGGAACGGCTGGATCCTGACCATTAAGCATAAAGTCCCATGTATTCTTAAAGAGGAATGCATGTCTGCACTCACTCGTTCCAACAAAGTTAGTATCAGTCTTCAACTGTGGTCTAAACACACACAGCTTTCCTATGTGTAGGGCATCTAAAGCAAGCTTCCCTTGCGTTTTGACTTCTGAATAAGCAAAATCATTCTGATAGGTCCTCAAAATTAATCCCTTCTGCTTTTCTCCTGTCTTCAGTGTGATCTAAAAAAGCATTTTCTACTGGTGAAAGCACGCACATCAAGTTGTTCCTGTGTGCATAGGTTGTCCCAAATGTTTGCGTTGGCTCAAATAAACCTCCCACTATGTCTGTCTTCTTCTCTTTGGCCATTTTACTCAAGAGCAGGGTAAGTGGAATATAGGAAAATACTATATCTAGGATAGAGTAGAAATACTGAATGGATTCTGGATTATAGAATCTTGTTAGTAAAAGACTGCAACTAATGCCATACGTTAAAGGAAGACCATGATGTGTAACTACTTCCAGGACAGAAGAGGGAGTTTGCAAGCACACATAACGCTCTCTTGCATCCATTGTTCCAACATAGTCACACAGCAAGAAAATGTTAGAAGAAAGGTCTCCTTGTGAGTTCTCTACGAGTAAGCTTCAATCCAATGGCTGAACATACACACAATCACCAACAGAAATCTTAAAGCACCACACACAGGCATTTCGATGAAATCCATTTGCATTCTGTTAAATGGTCCTCCAGCTCTTCCAAGGTGACTGACTAACAACTGTCCTTTTCCCCAGTTATTTCTCTGACAAATGATGCACAGATGACAAATTGCTTCAGTGACTTGTCTACATTTTGGATTAAACCAGTAGTTCTTAAAGGTATGAATCATTGCATCTCTACCAATGTGTGCTTGATGATGATAATGTCTCACCATTTGCGTCAGTAGACTGTTTGGCAAAACCACTTGTCCTTCGTGTGCAACCCATAAATCATGAGTATCTCTTTGAACACATTTTAATTTAACCCATTCTTGTTTTTCATCATCAGACACATTTTCCTGCAAATTTCTAATTTCATCCCATGTGTCAACTGTGGACAACAGGGTATTTGCATTTTCCTCATGATTCTCAATTTTCTGACATTATTCAGTTCAGGGCACAATATCTAGCTACTTGATCAGCATAGGCATTTCCTCTTGAAACGACATCAGTGGATCTCTGATGTGCACTATATTTAACCACAGCAATTCTCTCAGGTAACTGTAGGGCTTGTAAAAAATCATAAATTCGATCACCATTCCTATCAGGTGAACCGGACGAGGTGATGAAACCTCTCTGTGACCACATCTGGCCAAAGTCATGCACTATTCTGAATATTGGCTGTCAGTAAAAACTGTAACTTTGTGTCATACACTGACATAACAGGCTCTTGTAAGGGCATCTAATTTAGCAACTTGTGCAGAAAATACTCTTTGAAGCCAGGAAGCTTCGACTATACCAGAAATTGTGCACACCTCATATCCAGCTCTCAGGTTACGTGCATTATCCCTTAAACAGGAACCATCAACAAAAATAATTTGGCCATTCCCTTCTAAAGGGGTGTCTTGAATATCAGGTCTGGGTTTCATGCACAATCCAGTCACTTCCAAGCAATCATGTTCGACTCCTTGAAACTTCTCAGGCTCAACATTTTTGATGGGGAGTAATGTTGCTGGATTAAGTACTGTACACCTTTTCAAGTTACTTTGGGTGAGCCCAGTATAACGGACTCATATTTGGTCAACCGAGAATTAGTCAAGTACTGGGATTTTGTACGTTTCAATAAAATTTCAACAGAGTGAGGGGCCTAAACTGTAATGGGATGTCCTATTACTATGCCTTCGCATTGGGACAATGAAACACAAACCGCTGCAACAGATCACAAACATCCAAGTAAAGCTGATGCGGCTGGATCCAAAGTAGCAGAAAAATATGCTACGGGTCGGTTTGATCCACCATGTGCCTGTACCAGGACAGAAAGTGCGCAAAAGAACAAGTTACTTACCTTCAGTAACGCTTTTTCTGGTAGATACACTGACTACCTGTGGATTCCTCACCTTATGAATTCGATCCTTGCGCCAGCATCCGACGGAAAGTCTTCTTCCTAGCTGTCTACGTCGACGAGGACGTCATAATGGCACGGCTCCGTGTGACTCTGTCTGACGTCAACGTGCCAATAAGAGGTCCTCGTCGGCGTACTAACGTCAGTTTCACCTCACTTTTTTCGTGCCCTTAAAGCAAATAGGAGTAAACCGACCATGAAAATTGATAAATAATATAGAAAGATACACACACACAAAAACCTTGACCATTTAAACAATCCATTCTTATTGAGAGCTGAAATACATAAATATACAAAAATAAATAGAGAAATATCACTATATACATATAAATATATATATATATGCACTTTCATATACAAACAAATATATATATAAATATAAAAATATAAGAATAAATATTAATCTAAATACTGCAAAATAAGAGTGTAACCAGGCAGGCAACGGGGAGGCGGGAGGGACCGTGAGGAATCCACAGGTAGTCAGTGTATCCACCAGAAAAAGCGTTACCGAATGTAAGTAACTTGTTCTTCTGATGGATACAACTACCTGTGGATTCCTCACCTTATGAATAGAGTCCCAAGCAGTACCGCACTCGGTGGTGGGTGCCCGCCTGATTACACTAAGAAATCTTGCAATACCGAGCGAGTAAAATGACCGTCCCTCCTCATCTCAGAGTCTAAACAGTAATGTTTCACGAAAGTATGGAGGGACGCCCCAGTTGCCGCTTTACATATATCTATTAATGGAACTCCCCTCGCCAGAGCCGAGGATGCAGATTTAGCTCTAGTAGAGTGGGCCCTGATACCTTCAGGAGGGACCTTTTCTGCCAAAGGGTAACAGATCTTGATACACAAGATGACCCACCTGGAGAGTGTCCTTTTCTGTACAGCTCTGCCCTTTTGCTGACCAGCATATCCAGCAAACAGTTGCTCATCCAAACGAAAGTCTTTAGTTCTTTCGAGATAAAAACTCAGGGCCCTCTTAGGGTCCAACCTATGGAGTCTCTCTTCTTCTTTAGACCGGTGGGGAGGAGGGTAAAAAGCAGGAAGAGTGATATCCTGCCCTAAATGAAAAGGGGTGACAACTTTCGGCAGAAAAGCAGCCCTGGTTTTTAGAACCACTTTATCAGGGAAAAACATAGTGAAAGGGGGCTTAACGGAGAGTGCCTGAAGCTCTCCAATCCTCCTAGCAGAAGTAATTGCGATCAAGAAATCAGTCTTGAAGGCTAAATATCTCAATGGACATGAATGTATGGGCTCGAAAGGCGAACACATTAAGAATGTTAAAACAAGATTTAAGTCCCACTGAGGCATGTGAAAAGGAGTAGGAGGAAAGCTATTCACCAAACCCTTAAGGAACCTATGTACAGTGGGAGACTTGAATAAAGACGGCTGATCCGGAAGGCAAAGAAACGCCGACAGAGCTGCCAAATAACCCTTAACTGTAGCTATAGCACACCCTTGACCATTTAAACAATCCATTCTTATTGAGAGCTGAAATACATAAATATACAAAAATAAATAGAGAAATATCACTATATACATATAAATATATATATATATGCACTTTCATATACAAACAAATATATATATAAATATAAAAATATAAGAATAAATATTAATCTAAATACTGCAAAATAAGAGTGTAACCAGGCAGGCAACGGGGAGGCGGGAGGGACCGTGAGGAATCCACAGGTAGTCAGTGTATCCACCAGAAAAAGCGTTACCGAATGTAAGTAACTTGTTCTTCTGATGGATACAACTACCTGTGGATTCCTCACCTTATGAATAGAGTCCCAAGCAGTACCGCACTCGGTGGTGGGTGCCCGCCTGATTACACTAAGAAATCTTGCAATACCGAGCGAGTAAAATGACCGTCCCTCCTCATCTCAGAGTCTAAACAGTAATGTTTCAGGAGTAGGAGGAAAGCTATTCACCAAACCCTTAAGGAACCTATGTACAATGGGAGACTTGAATAAAGACGGCTGATCCGGAAGGCAAAGAAACGCCGACAGAGCTGCCAAATAACCCTTAACTGTAGCTATAGCACAGCCTTTCTTCGCCAAACTGAGAACAAACAAAAGTACATCTGAAAGATGGGCCTTTAAAGGATCTTTTTGGTTCTCTCCACACCACAACAGAAATTTTGCCCATCTTCCGGCATAAATAGACTTAGTGGAGTGTCGCCTGGACGATAGTATAACATCCACCACATCCGGTGGGAGAGAAAAAGAACTCAGGTTGCCCCGTTCAATCTCCAGGCATGAAGGTGCAGGCTCTGGAGGTGGGGGTGTAGAACCTGCCCCTGCGATTGAGAGAAGAGATCTGCCCTGAGCGGGAGACGGAGCGGAGGGCACTGAGAGAGTTGAAGTAGGTCTGTATACCATACCCTTCTCGGCCAGTCCGGTGCTACCAATATGACTTGGGCCCGGTCTTGACGAACCTTCCTCAAAACCCGAGGAATCAAGGGTATGGGGGGAAACGCGTAAAGCAACTGGCCGTTCCAGGACATCTGAAACGCGTCCCCCAACGCCCCTTGCATCGGATACTGGAGGCTGCCGAATAACGGGCAATGCGCGTTCTCCAGAGTGGCAAATAAATCCACCTGAGGAGTACCCCACATCTCGAAGATGTGGAGGACTAGATCCGGATGGAGACGCCACTCGTGATCTAATGAGAAGTGACGACTGAGAACGTCCGCACGTACATTCAACACTCCAGCCAAATGATTTGCCATCAAGCAAATCTGATGGTCCTGAGCCCAGGACCAGAGTCGTAGGGCTTCTCGGCAAAGAAGATACGACCCCACTCCTCCCTGCTTGTTTATATACCGCATCGCGGTAGTGTTGTCCGTCAGGATCTGAACTGATTTACCGCGAAGGGAAGGGAGGAAGGCCTTGAGCGCCAAACGTACAGACCGCAATTCCAACAGATTGATATGCAACGTCTGTTCCGCTGGAGACCAACGACCCTTGATCTCCAGGTCCCCCAGATGAGCTCCCCACCCTAGAGTGGAAGCATCCGATATCACTGTGGCCACCGGAGGTGGTAGTGAAAACAGTTTTCCTTGGGAAAGGTTGCCATCCACTGTCCACCAATGAAGATCCGCTACAGCGTCCCTGGAGATCTTTATTGAATCCATGAGATCCCCCTTGTGCTGGATCCACTGTCTGCGGAGACACCACTGAAGAGCCCTCATATGCCAGCGAGCATGAGTGACCAACAGAATGCAAGAAGCAAACAGACCTAGCAGGCGTAAGACTTTAAGGACTGGAACTGCCGCTCCTCTTTGAAACCAAGGAATCAGCACCTGAATGTCCCGTACCCGCTGAGGCGGTGGGTAGGCCCGAAACCTTGTCGTGTCCAATACTGCCCCTATGAACAGGAGGCGTTGAGAGGGCTCCAGGTGAGATATGGGCACGTTCACCGAAAAACCCAGATCGAACAACAACTGCGTTGTCATTCGCAGATGAGACAACACAATCTCTGGAGACTTGGCTTTGATCAACCAATCGTCCAGGTAGGGAAAAACCGCTACCTCCCTCTTTCTGAGATGTGCTGCAACAACTGCCATGACCTTTGTGAAGACCCGGGGTGCTGAAGTAAGACCAAACGGGAGAACCGCAAACTGGTAATGCTGCGATCCGACCACAAAACGGAGATACTTCCTGTGCGACTTGATTATGGGAACATGAAAGTACGCGTCCTGCAAGTCGACAGACACCATCCAGTCTCCTTTGTTCAACGCCAATAGCACCTGCGCTAGGGTCAGCATTTTGAATTTTTCCTGCTTGAGGAACAAATTCAAAATCCTCAAGTCTAGGATCGGCCTTAGATGACCGTCCACTTTGGGAATCAGGAAATATCTTGAATAACACCCCTGACCCCTTTCCTGCAGTGGTACCAACTCTATAGCGCCCTTTGCCAACATGACTGCAACCTCCTGTTGCAATAACAGAAGATGTTCTTCTGAACAAAAGGAGGGACGGGGAGGGAAGGGAGGAGGAAACTCCTGAAAGGGGAGAACATAGCCCTTTTCCACAATTCCTAGCACCCACGAGTCTGTTGTAATTGACCTCAATTGCTGCAGAAAAAGACTCAATCTTCCCCCTACAGGAGAAGTGTGACTGATAAAGTGGGGAAAACTAGGGCGGCTTCTGCTGTTGTCCACCAGAGGAGGATGAAGAAGAAGAGAGCTGCTGGGCTGGACCTCTAGCCCTACCTCGCCCTCTGAAGGCACGATAGGGTGGGTTGGCAGGTTGTTGGGCATAAGATTGAGACCTACAAAAGGCAGAACCTTTAGCAAACCCTCGAAACCTACGAAAAGGCCTGTACAATGTAGCAGAAGGAGTCTGCAAACCCATGGACTTAGCTGTAGCCCGACAGTCCTTAAACCGTTCAAGGGCAGAGTCTGCCTTGTCCCCAAACAGCTTTTCTCCATCAAATGGAAGGTCCATTAAAGTGGATTGTACATCCGACGAGAAGCCCGAAGACCTTAGCCAGGCATGCCTTCTCGTAGGCACCGATGTTCCCATGGCCCTGGCAATAGAATCCGTAGTATCCAAGCCAGATTGAATAATCTGCTGTGCAGCAGCTTGCGCATCCAAGAAAAGGGCCCCAAAAGATTTTTGCACTTCCTGTGGCAGATCTTTTGCCATCGCCTTAGCAGAGTCCATTAGGGCATGAATGTATCTGCCTAGCACACAGGTGGAATTGGTAGCTTTCAGGGCCATGCTGCAAGAGGAGAACATTTTCTTCGAGGATTGCTCCATCCTCTTGGATTCTCTGTCTGTCGGAACACCAGGGAATGTACCAGGGGCAGACTTTGCAGAACATGATGCCTGAACCACCAAACTCTCCGGAATCGGGTGACGAGTTAGAAAAACTGGATCTCCTGGGGCACTTCTATGCCTTCTCGCCACTGCCCTGTTCACCGCAGGAGATGTCACCGGCTTTTTCCATAGGTCCATAATAGGCTCAGTCAAAGCCTCATTAAAAGGCAACAAAGGGTCAGCACTGGAGGAAGAAGGATGAAGAACCTCTGTGAGCAGGTTAGTCTTAACTTCTGCCATTGACAAAGGCAAATCCAGATAGTCAGCTGCCTTCCTCACCACAGCATGGAAAGAGGCGGCCTCCTCAGTAAACTCCCCCGGAGAAGCAATGTCCCACTCCGGGGAAGTATCCAAACCACTTGCAGTGGCAAGTCCCTGGAAATCATCAGAAGGCTGTATCCTTCTGTATTCCTCTTCCTCCAGAAGCCTCAACGCCTTCCTTCGAGATCTTAAATGCGTTTCCAGAGCCGGCGTCGACAAGGACTCCATCGACGCCGACGATCTCAGACCTTGAACTGGTTCCGGAAGGCTCCCGGATTCAACCGGCGCCAGAGCCGGCGCCGGCCCGAAGTCGGCAGATGACCTCCTCGATGCCGAATGTACAGAAGGAGATGGAGCCGGTCTGGATGAGGCCATCAATGACGCCGGATGGCGCGGAGAAGGAGTCGTATGAGAAGACGACGGATCCACGGTCCCGGACGAAGGACTCCTACCAGGGGAAACCCCTGGCGCCTGACCACCAGTCTCTGTAGGGCAGAAGGGCATGAATGGAGCAGCCCTGTACGACGCCGGCAAGCCCAAATTGAATGCCAATGGCCCCGTGGGACCCGCCGGTGCACCAGCAGGGGCCATGGATTGCAAAACAGCATACATCGCATTCAAAAATGCGTCCGGATCCGTCCCTGGAGTCGGGAAAGGGTACTGCTGTGTAGACATCTGGGGAACATCAGGATCCCTCGGCGCCGGTGAGAAGCGAGGACTACCTTGAGTGACCTCATAGACTGAAGGCGCTGGTGACAACCCCGGACTCTCCGGCTGAGGCGTGACCGTAGGACTCATCTCTCACGTCTTCTGGCGCCGTGACGAACAAGATCTCGACCTCGAACGACTCCTCGATCGGCTCCACTCCGAACGGCGCCGAGAGTCATGATGACGCCGCTTCTTATGTTTTTTGGGAGAAGTATGGGAAGAAACCTTCTTGTGTTTCTTCTTCTTTGCCTTTGCCAAGAAAAGCTTCGCTTCGTGTTCCTTCAGAGCTTTCGGATTCATGCTCTGGCACGAAGAACAACCTTCCACGTCATGTTCGGAGCTTAAACACCAAATACAATCCGAATGGGGGTCGGTCACTGACATCCGACCCCCGCATTCCCTACACGGCTTAAACCCGGACTTCTTCGGAGGCGACATTGTAACTTCAAGAGATCGCTACAGTTACCAACGGGCCAGGAAGAAAAAAACGTTGGAGTCGAATGCACAGAAAAAGGAAAAACTGACGTTAGTACGCCGACGGGGACCTCTTATTGGCACGTTGACATCAGACAGAGTCACGCGGAGCCATGCCATTATGACGTCCTCGTCGACGTAGACAGCTAGGAAGAAGACTTTCCGTCGGATGCTGGCGCAAGGATCGAATTCATAAGGTGAGGAATCCACAGGTAGTTGTATCCATCAGAAATCTCTTTCATGACAAAACAACATAAATGTTTTTGTTTAATCAGGCATTCCCAAAGCAGGTGCTCTGCAAAAACTCTCTCTCAACTCAGTAAAGGCTTTCATGCAAGTTCATTAAATGGGACCACTTTGTTGACATATTTGTGTTATTCTTTGCAAAGGCTTCAAAATCATAGAGAAATTGGGAATCCACTGGTGGCAATAGCTTACCACTCCCAGACACATCCTGACATCTCGCTGTATAATCAGGGAATTCATTTGTAAGATGGCTGAAACCCTCTCTTTGGAAACTTTCCTTGTACCTTTTTCTATTTGGGGTCCCAAATACTTCACTTCTTTCTAACAATACTGTATTTTCTCCGGGGACACTTTGGCCCTCATTCTGACCCTGGCGGTCGGTGATAAAGCGGCGGCCAAGCCGCCAACAGGCCGGCGGTCTAAAATATGCAATTCTGACCCTGGCGGGAACCGCCAACACAGCCCGCCAACTTAACACTCCGCCCGCCACAGCGGTACAAACAAACAGCGCGGCGGTTCCCGCCAACAGCCCGGCGGCAGACAAAGTACCGCCCACCCTATTACGACCCACCAATCTGCCACCTTTTCCGGGGCGGGAGCACCGCCGATAAGAACACGGCGGAAACAGACTACGAACGGGAAAACGCTCACCTCTACGCACTCCACGCGAGATTCCGGCAGTATGGAGCCAGAGTTGCAGGTCATCCCCGCACTCCTATTCCTCCTCATATACCAGGAGCACGCCCGGCGGCGCGGAAGACATCGGTGAGTACGGCACCTACGACACAGGGGAGGGAAAAGATTACCGGCACACACCCACCCACCCACACCCACTACAACACACACATCAATGCATTCCCACAGATCACTGTCACAACCCACAAACCACCCCCCTCCGAAATAATGCAAAGACCAAAAGAAGAGATCATAAACGGGCAGATATATTGAAATATGTACACCATTAATCCCAATAAATAAATAAAATATGTACAAAATATATACAGCTACTAAATGTAGTCCAACCACTGTCCGTGGATCACAGGGGTCCTGTGCAAAGGGGCAAGGCCCAGTCCCACGACAAGAACTCCACGGAGAGAACACTGCAGGGGCATCAGAAAGAAAATAGGACAGGCACCTCAGGGGGAAGGGAAGGGGGGGCACCTCAGCCACTTGAGTACACGACGCCAGATCCACGAGGGGACTCCATCACCACTGGGCCATCCTGGGGAGAGCAAAGCCACAGTCCAAACAGTCCATACAGTGGGTGGCCTGCCCACTGGGCCATCCTGGGGAGAGCAAAGCCACAGTCCAAACAGTCCATACAGTGGGTGGCCTGCCCACTGGGCCATCCTGGGGAGAGCAAAGCCACAGTCCATACAGTCCATACAGTGGGTGGCCTGCCCACTGGGCCATCCTGGGGAGAGCAAAGCCACAGTCCAAACAGTCCATACAGTGGGTGGCCTGCCCACTGGGCCATCCTGGGGAGAGCAAAGCCACAGTCCATACAGTCCATACAGTGGGTGGCCTGCCCACTGGGCCATCCTGGGGAGAGCAAAGCCACAGTCCAAACAGTCCATACAGTGGGTGGCCTGCCCACTGGGCCATCCTGGGGAGAGCAAAGCCACAGTCCAAACAGTCCATACAGTGGGTGGCCTGCCCACTGGGCCATCCTGGGGAGAGCAAAGCCACAGTCCATACAGTCCATAACAGACCCCACTGCCACTGGAGGAGGCAAGTTGGCCAGAGGACATCCTGCAGCCCTGCCCGAGATAGATCCTGCCCTGCCACGTCTGCCAAAGGGCCAGCGGTTCTTGCCCTGAAGGGCCCAGTTCAGCGGTTCTTGAGACGGCGGGGCCCAGTTCAGCGCTTCTTGAGACGGCGGGGCCCAGTTCAGCGGTTCTTGCCTTGAAGGGCCCAGTTCAGCGGTTCTTGAGACGGCGGGGCCCAGTTCAGCGGTTCTTGCCTTGAAGGGCCCAGTTCAGCGGTTCTTGAGACGGCGGGGCCCAGTTCAGCGGTTCTTGCCTTGAAGGGCCCAGTTCAGCGGTTCTTGAGACGGCGGGGCCCAGTTCAGCGCTTCTTGAGACGGCGGGGCCCAGTTCAGCGGTTCTTGCCTTGAAGGGCCCAGTTCAGCGGTTCTTGAGACGGCGGGCCCAGTTCAGCGCTTCTTGAGACGGCGGGGCCCAGTTCAGCGCTTCTTGAGACGGCGGGGCCCAGTTCAGCGGTTCTTGCCTTGAAGGGCCCAGTTCAGCGGTTCTTAAAACGGCGGGGCCCAGTTCAGCGCTTCTTGAGACGGCGGGGCCCAGTTCAGCGGTTCTTGCCTTGAAGGGCCCAGTTCAGCGGTTCTTGAGACGGCGGGGCCCAGTTCAGTGCTTCTTGAGACGGCGGGGCCCAGTTCAGCGGTTCTTGCCTTGAAGGGCCCAGTTCAGCGGTTCTTGCCTTGAAGGGCCCAGTTCAGCGCTTCTTGAGACGGCGGGGCCCAGTTCAGCGGTTCTTGCCTTGAAGGGCCCAGTTCAGCGGTTCTTGAGACGGCGGACGGTCTATGGCCAACTGCTAATTGCCTGGTGGTGCCCTCCTGGGCAGCGGGGATGGTGCTCCTTCACTGCCCACCTGGGCTGTGGGTGGTGGGGCCCTCCTGGCCAGCTGGGCTGGGTCCTCCCTGGGCAGCGGCTATGGGGGTGGTGGGCTCTCCCGGGGCAGCTGTGCCGGTTCCTCCCGGGGCAGCGGCTATGGGGGTTGTGGGCTCCTCCTGGGCAGCAGGCCTGCTGCCTGACCTCTCCAACTTGCTGCCCTTGCCCTCCTTAGTCGTCGGCCTGTGGCCCTTTCCTCCCTTTGGAGCTGTGGCTGGTGACTGTCTCTGGGTGGTGTCCGGGGGGGATGTAGAAGGCGGGCTCCTGCGGCGCCCCTTCCGCCTTCTGCTCCTCTTCCCAGGGGGTGGGCTGGCTGTCCCCTTGCTGCTGGGCGAAGATCCAGACATGCGGGCTGGCGGGCTCCAATACCCCTGCACCCTTGTCAAGGGGGCTGCAGGGCTGGTGGTGGCTGAGGTGCTCTTCTTACCCCGACGAGAAGGAGGGGGGGGCTCAGGGTCAGGAAAGAAGTTAGTAGTGGCGAGGAAGAGCTTCTTGGAACAATGGAGAGTGGTAGGTACAGTGGGAATGGGAGTGGAGGGAGAGGATGTGGTTGTAGGTGAGTCACGTTTGCTGTCTTTGGGTGCAGGTGCAGGAGGGATAGGCTGTCGTGAGGTGGATGGCTGTTGGGTGGGTGGGTGGCTGCGTTTGTGTGGTGTGGAAGAGGGGGTGACAGACACAGTGGGAGAGGACACAGGGGACGTGTAAATGGCAGTGGGGGTGGTGACTGCACGTGTGCGGACTGGAGTGGAGGGTGTGCTGGTGATGGAAACACTGGCTGATGGTGAGGTGAATGGAGGTGTGAGTGTAGACGTCACAGGGAGGGAGGAAGGAGACGAGGAGGTGGGGGTCACAGAGGTGGTAGTGACTGTTGGCATGTCTGCATCGGAATGTTGCGTGTGTGAATGTCTGCGTGATCTGTGGTGCTTATGTTTGGATGAGCTTCTCTTGGGTGTTGAGGTGTGTGCAGGCTGGTCTGATGGTGTGGGTGGGACAGGCAGAGGAACAGGAGACTGGGAGGAGGGAGTTAGTAGAGGCAGGCAGGAGACAGGGACAATGGCTGCCGTCAGTGCTGAGGCCAGAGCCTGGAACGATCGCTGATGGGCAGCCTGACCCGAATGAATGCCCTCCAGGTACGCATTGCTGCGATGAACCTCCCTCTCCACCCCCTGGATGGCATTCAAAAGGGTAGTCTGCCCAACAATGAGCGTTCGGAGGAGGTCAATGACCTCCTCACTGAGGGCAGCGGGGGTAACAGGGGCAGGGCCTGAGGTGCCTGGGGCGAAGGAGATGCCCGGCTTCCTGGCAGAGCGGGCACGGGGCGAACGCGGAGGGGCTGCTGGGAGGGCGGAGATGGTGCGCTGGGTGGCGGCTGTACCTGTAATGGCGGGGGGCACGGATGGTGCCACCCCCGCAAGGGAGCCCCCTTCCGAGGACGTGTCCGTGTCGCTGCAGGGTCCAGTCGTCCCCGTCGTGGAGCTCCCCTCGCCCTCCGTCTCACTGGTCCAGTCTGACTCTGTGGCATGGCCCTCCTGGGCCATGTGAGATGCAGCTCCCTCCTGCCCCGATGCCACTTCTCCTCCGCCTGATGATGCTGATGCACACAAGCACAGAAAGACAAACAAAAAGGGGGGGGGAGAGAGAAATAAAGGGATATTGAGTACATGGATCTCCGGTACAGTTAGCGGGCATGACAGACACAGATGCCCCCTGCACTAAGTTGCGCACTTGGGGTACGCTACGCATTCCGTGGAACATGCCCTACACGCCTAGAGTTGACAACTGCACCCATGGATGACACGGCCCAGGGATGGCTGTACTGACAAACTACTGAGGGTGGTGGCTGGGGACACAGGGGCTTACGGGGGTGCCCAGCCTACAGATATCGCCCTGGCCTAGGGGGACCCCCAGCCCTCCTCCCCCACCCAGACACCTCCACTGCGCGACAACAGAGTAGATAATGCTTGTACTCACCCCCTTGTGTCTGCTGTGCTGCCCTCACGCGCCCATCCAATTCAGGGTAGGCCACCGCCAGGATCCGGAACATCAGGGGGCTCAGTTGACGGCAGGCACCCCGCCTACGTTGGGAGGCCATCCCCAGCAGAGACTCGGCGGTCTTCTTGGTCCCGCGGCGGATGTCCTCCCACCTCTTGCGGCAGTGGGTGCCCCGTCGATGGTGGACCCCCAGGGCCCGGACTTCCTTGGCGATGGCACGCCAAATCCCGATCTTCTCATGGGCGCGGACCTATGTGACACGTACAGGGAGGGAGAAATACCACGTTCAAGTTTCTCAGCATTTTCCTTTCCAGTGGCCCAACGCCCCCCATCCCCGCCAGGCCCCCCGCCATGCCCCCCGCCATGCCCAACATGCCCCCCATGCCCGCCAGGCCCCCCGCCAGGCCCCCCGCCATGCCCAACATGCCCCCCATCCCCGCCAGGCCCCCCGCCATGCCCAACATGCCCCCCATCCCCGCCATGCCCCCGCCATGCCCAACATGCCCCCCATCCCCGCCAGGCCCCCCGCCATGCCCAACATGCCCCCCATCCCCGCCAGGCCCCCCGCCATGCCCCCCGCCATGCCCAACATGCCCCCCATCCCCGCCAGGCCCCCAAGCCAGCCAGTGGCCCCAAATCCATATTGAATTAAACTCACTTGTTGGTCTGGAGGACCGTAGAGTAGCGCATACTGGGGGAGGACCCCATCCACAAGTTTCTCCAACTCCTCTCCAGTGAAGGCAGGGGCCCTTTCCCCAGTCGCAGCAGCCATTGTCCCTTCCAGACCGAGGTCACAGCAACACTTGCAGTATAGGTCCTCTCCTGTGAAAGTTCAAGTTGCAAGTGGATAAGTAGATAGAAAATGGCGGTCACGTCCGCGGCGGTGCGTACCGCGGCGGTGCGTCCCGCCACCGCCGGCACCCTTCGCCATTGGCTCCTGAAACCCATAGGCTTCAATGTTAACCAATGCGGCTTCGCGCCGCGGTCTTCGCCCGCCGCCCGCCGCGGTGTGCCACGCCAGCGCATTGACCTCACATCCCATTGTCACACTTCACAGGTCAGGCAGCCGCCATTTCCAGGGCCCACATGGCTCAATTTCAACTGCGTCACACAGGCCTAGGCCTTGCATAGCCACTCAGACACGCCATTCACTGCATAGAGAATCGTATACTGTGCTAGCTGTGAGTACGTACCTGTGGGTTGCTTGACTGTGTGCTCCATGTTGTCCTTCCTAGGCACCGTCCGCTGGGTTGGGCGAGGAGACGGATGAATCCTCCCGTGTACCGACCGCTGGTGGACCTGTCGACAATGGAAGAACGCCACATTATCCTGACCTACTGTCTTAACCGTGCCACTATCCATGAACTGTGTGCCCGGCTGGAGCCCGACCTGATGTCCCCCATCCGCCAACCCACAGGGATTCCCCCTCTGGTGCAGGTCATATCAGTACTACATTTCTTGGCAAGTGGGTCATTTCAGACAACCGTGGGAATTGCTTCCGGGATGTCTCAGCCCATGTTTTCGAAGGTGTTATCCAGAGTGTTGTCTGCCCTGATGAAATCCGTGAGGAACTACATCATTTTCCCTGAGGTGGGCGAATTGGCTACAGTGAAGGGTGATTTCTACGCCCTTGGACATATTCCCAACGTAATTGGTGCCATTGATGGGACCCATGTGGCTTTGGTTCCCCCAAGAGACAGGGAGCAGGTGTACAGGAACAGGAAAAATTATCATTCAATGAACATCCAGGTGGTGTGTTTGGCTGACCAGTACATCTCGCATGTAAATGCCAAATTCCCAGGGTCAGTGCATGACGCCTACATCCTCAGGAATAGCAGCATCCCTTACGTGATGGAACAGCTACAGAGACACCGTGTATGGCTAGTGGGGGACTCTGGGTACCCCAACCTGTTGTGGTTACTGACCCCAGTAAGGAATCCCCGGACCAGGGCAGAGGAACGGTACAATGAGGCCCATGGGCGTACTAGGAGGGTGATCGAACGCACCTTTGGCCTCCTAAAGGCCAGGTTTCGCTGCCTGCATATGACCGGTGGATCCCTAATGTACTCACCTAAGAAGGTGTGTCACATCATCGTGGCCTGCTGCATGCTTCACAACCTGGTTTTGCGCCGCCAGGTGCCATTCCTGCAGGAGGATGGTCGAGACGGTGGTGTTGTGGCAGCGGTGGAACCTGAGGAGAGTGACGAGGAGGAAGACGACGGGGCTGAAACAGACAACAGGGACAGAATCATTGAACAGTACTTCCAATAGGACACAGGTAACATTTCAAAGATAATTTAGTAAATGTTAACTACTCTGCAGCATCTCTGCTGCCTGTCTATTTGCCCCAGTGTATGATGACTGAGTTTTGGCTTTTCCCTCCCTATTTCAGATCTGGGGTCCCCACTACGAGTCCTGTGATTCGTTTCCCCATGGACTAAAGCTTTGTGGCAGCTGTTTGTTGACTTCACCATGTACAAGGACATATTTGCACTGTCATGTCAATTACAATCTATTGAAATCACAGCCAGACTCCTGATATTTTGGTGCAAAATAGGTGTTTATTGAAGTGCTCAAAATGGGATGGGTGGTTTCAAGTGGGTGGGGGCTATGGTGAAGGAAAGTCCATGGCAGAGTCCAGAGTAACAGTCACACAGGTACATTGTCCAGAGGCCTGTGGAGAGATGGAGCATGGGCAGTTCAAGGATGGACAGGGTGACAATGTGGAACAGTGGGATGACATCAGGTGGTATCCATTGCTGGCGGGGGTCTTGACATCCTACTCTGTCTTCTTGCGAGATCTCAGGGCCCTCTTGCGGGGTGGTTCTTCTCCTGCAGGAGGTGGGGGTCTGGTGGGCTGCTGCTGTGCGGGGGCCTCCTGTCCACTAGCGCCGGCGGAGGTGGATGGCTGTTCTTGGTCCAGGCTAGTGGCAGGGGCCCTTGGGTGTTGTTCAGTGTCCGCCCTGCTGTTTACGAGGTCCTGCAGCAGCCCTACCATGGTAACCAGGGTGGTGTTGATGGCTCTGATGTCCTCCCTGTACCCCCGATAGTGTTCCTCCTGCAGCACCTGGATCTCCTGGAACCGGGCCAGTACAGTCGCCATCGTCTCCTGGGAGCGGTTGTATGCTCCCATGATGGTGGTGAGGACCTCGTGGAGAGTGGGTTCCCTGGGCCTCTCCTCCCCCCCCTGTCGCACAGCTGCCCGCCGAGTTGCCCTGTTTCCCTGGGCCTCTGCCCCCTGGCCGGTGTGCCCACTACCACTGCCCCCAGGTCCCTGTTGTTGTTGGGGTGGTGGGTTATCCTGGGTGCCCTGTAGTGGCAGACACACCGCAGATTGACGCGCCCTGGAGACAGAGGCATGGGCCCGCAGGGTGGGAGCTGTGCTGGTGTTCCCAGAGGGGTTAGGGTCTGTAGTGGCCTGTGCCTGTGTGAGGGGAACCGACTGTCCAGAGGTCCCCGATGGTCCGGGCTGGTCATCGGTGTCCAGATCGACAGAGCTGCTGTCATCGCTGACGGCCTCTTGGGTGGGGGGTGTGGATAATTCTGGCCCCTCCGCCGCGGTGTGTTGACGGTCGGGTCCTGCAGGGGTATAGAGGTATGGTTATAGTTTCAATGTGTGGCATATGGGTGTATCTGTGGGTTCTCGTGTCCCCAAGTGCTGGCATTCGTGTGTGGGGGCTTTGGTGAGGGTGGCTTGTGGGGGGGATGTGTATATGCATTGGGCATGCTTTGGTGATGGGTGTCCATGCTTAGTGGACGCATGCAGGCCTAGGTTTTGGGATGTGTGGGTTGTGATGGTGAGACATTGGCGGGGAATAGGTGTGCTGGGGGTGGGGGTGAGGATGGTGGTGGGGGTGAGGATGGTGGTGGGGGTGAGGATGGTGGTGGGGGTGAGGGTGGGGGTGAGGATGGGGTGGGGGTGAGGGTGGGGTTCGAGGATGGGGGTGAGGGTTGGGGTCTGATTTGGCATGCAGGTGGGGGGGAAGCAGTATTGGAGCTTCAACTTACCAGTATCCATTCCTCCGCCGACTCCTGCGAGGCCGTCAGGATGCAGGATGTTCAAGACTTCCTCCTCCCATGATGTGAATTGTGGGGGTTGAGGTGGGGGTCCTCCGCCAGTCTTCTGCACGGCGATGTTGTGCCTGGATACCATGGAACGCACCTTCCCCCGTAGGTCGTTCCATCGCTTCCTGATGTCTTCCCGATTTCTGGGGTGCTGTCCCACTGCGTTCACCCTGTCGACAATCCTCTGCCATAGCTCCGTCCTCCGGGCAATACTGGTGTATTGTATCTGTGTGCCGAACAGCTGGGGCTCTACCCGAACGATTTCCTCCACCATGACCCTGAGTTCTTCGTCTGTGAAGCGGGGTTGTCTTTGGGGTGCCATGGGGTGGTGTGTATGATGTGTGGGGTGGAGTATGTGTATTTCAGTGAGTTGAGTGTGGTGGTGTGTGTTGTTTTGTGTGTGGATAGTGTGTGGGTGATGGTGTTGAGTGGCTGTGGCTGTTATGTTTCGGATGCTGGTGTCTCGCTCTTGTCTTCTTTACGAATTTTTAAGCGTAGGGGTTTGTGTGTGTGGGAGTGGTGTGTGTATGTGTATCAGGTGTGTGGGATTCAAATCGTCCAATGTGGCTGAGTTTTGTTCGTTTGTGTGTATTCTGACCGCGCCGGTGTGTCCCGCCAATGGAATACCGCGTTTGAATGACCGCTGCGTGGATTCGTGGGTCGTAATGGGATGGGCGTATTTCTGTTGGCGTGACGGTGGAGGTTTGCTCACCTCCACCTTTCCGCCGACCGCTGGTCTGGCGGTCTGTTGTGGCGGTCGGATTTTAGGAGGTTTGCCTTCTGCGGGTCAGAATGACCGTGGCGGGTTTCCGCGACCGCGGCGGGATTATGGAGGATTTCTGACCGGCGGTAGGCGCCTTTTACCGCCGAGGTCAGAATGACCACCTTTATGTCCGTTCTCTCCCAAATGATTCAATAAAGCAATTGTATCTTGCCTGCATGCTTCTATCGTATTTGAAGCAACCAAAAGATCATCAACTAATGCTGATTGGAAAGGCATTTGCAGTGGTTCCAAATTATTTTTCAACACCTGATTAAATATTGACAGTGACTCTGAAAAACCGTGTGGAATCCTACACCAACTGTAGACTTTATTACAGAATTTAAAACTGAAAGGAAATTGGCTATCCTCATGAAGAGGCACAGAAAAGAATGCTTGTGAAAGATCCACCACTGTGAGCCCTTCGGGATCACATGGAATCTGAAACAGGATCATTGCTGGATTCAGTGGACTACATTTCACTACTATTTCATTAATTTTTCCCAAATCTTGAACAATTCTGAATTTGCCACTTGGTTTTCGCAAACCCATAAAAAGCTAATTACATGGGCTGCTCAGCACTTCTCTCGGAACTCCCTGTTTCTCAAAATCCTACAGGTGTTACTCCTTCTATTACATCTGGTGCCATGTGATATTGCTGGGTTTGTGGAAAAACTGCATTAGGCTTGACTGTGATGTTGACTGGATCAACTCCTTTGACCAGACCAATATCTTTTCCAGATGGGTCCCACTCTTTCACATTAACCGTCACCTGTAAATCGGTTGGCAAATCCTTTTCTGTGGAAGCAGGATAGAAACTAATCAGTGGAAACTCTTCATTAACTGAGTCATATTCGGTTTGCACAGATGAATCACCCTCATCATCACTATTCGTCTGAATAGCAATCCCATCATTTGAACAGGTGATTGAGCATTTAGTTTTGCACAATAGATCTCCTCCTATCAAAGAGACTGGACTTGAGCCACAAACTACAAATTTATGCATTCCTTCACAATTTCCAGTTTTAACAGGGACTGGTTCAGTAATCGGGTTCGTTAGGAACTGATTTGCTACTTCTACAATCTGATCATTTTCCCAGAAAGTGGTGCATTCAGGACTTCTGCTGTTCTTACTGTGGAGCGTGTGGCTCCTGTATCAACTAGAAGTGAGACATTATGACCCATAACCTTTCCGTTTACATAGGGACCCTTCTGATCCACTTCTAATGAAGCTGCCAACACACATTCTTCTTCATCCGAACTCTTACTCATCATTTCATTATTTGACTACTCATCCTCACTGTGAAGAGTAAGCTGTTGTGCAGCTGGAATTCTGTGATTTAACTTTTGACCCATGTTCTGCTGAGGAAGCATCGTCTGCTGCTGGACCATAGGAGTTGAGGTATCTGCATTTGCTGCTTTGGTACCATTTTTACTTGAGGTTGCATTAACTGTGTCTGTGGCATCTGATAATGTGGCATCTGCATTTGTTGCATTGGTTGCATCTGTTGGGGACTTTGCGTTTGCTGAGGAATCTGTATCTGATTACTTTGGACATTACATTTTTGATCTCTCATTCTCTGACTTTTCGAATTCGGGAAAAGATTGCTTTAATTCATCTGCGTAACTACACCATCCTGCACCATCATCGGATATTCACACTTCCAATACCCAAAATTTCCGCAACTGTGACAAAGGTAACATCCTTTTTAATGCCTGCATATCCCTTGAATTGACCATCGCATTCGAATCAACACGATTACCACCTCCATTTCCACCACAAACTCTACCTCTTGCCTGATTCTGAAACAACATGTTTCCCTGTTGCTGAGGATAAATTCCTTGCTGCTGTGGAAAATTTCCCTGCATTCCTGGGTGTGCCACTTTGATCTGCATCACCATTGCCTTTTCCTTCAATTTCCTCTGCTTCATTTCAATCACATCTCTACAGTATTTCACACACTGCAACGCCTCATCACCCGGTTTTGCTTGCCATCAAAACAAATGACTCTTATGCATCTGGCTAATTTCAGGTCTGAGACCTTCAACAAATCTACACACAAAGTAAATTATGTCTCTCGGCTCAATTGTCCTGGTTCCACTATAATGTTTAAACACTTGCAACAATTCCTCATTGTAAGCAAATATGGACTCTTTCGCTTCCTGTGATGTCCTATCGATTCTCTGCCAATCAACGCTCTTGAGGGAAATTCTCATTTTCAGGAACTCAATTACTCTGTAGTACGAATTCATTACCTCAGGCGACAGTGCACCTATGACTGGATCTCGTGGAGGTTCTTTTGTTGGCCAATCTACTCTCCTTTTACATTCGACCGACAAGTCTGCTGGAACCAGTATCTCTAATAATGTAGTTAGGCCCTCCCACAGGCACTTTGCAAGTTTCACAAACCTATCTGTTTGCTGGTACCACTCCACTGGCTTCTCTCTCAATCTCGGGTAGTCATTTGTAAATGACAAAATATCACTTCTGCTCCAAGGGACATGTACTAAATTTCCTCCTAGAATTTCTCTCATTGGAAACACCCTAACTGAATTATTATCTGCTTGTTGTACATTCAAATTTGTGGGAGTATTCATGTTTAGAGGCTTCTCTTTCTTTTTGTCTCTCTTCTTCACCCATCTGCCTTCCCATTTATCTAATGCTCACCATAGTTGGATGCATTCAATTAATTCCCTGGTATTCTCATGTCCTCGAAATCCTTTCAGTCAAATTCTTGATAACTTTTCCTCAACTGCTTCGTTTTGTCAAGATCTATACCATATTTCTCTGGCAGGTCTGTCAATTTTCAGTGAGTCAATCCTGCCTTGTGTGTTATCACTCTCCATACGTAACGTAGTTTGTCTTCAGTGTATTATGTATCCTACGTACATCGATCCCTACTTCAATTATTTAGTCTAACTCGAATTTAAGCATTGTCATGTTCATTGTTTTCTCCCTTTCAATGAGTGTTCTCCTCCTTGTTTTGCTCAACTTTTCTAGCCAATCTGTCAATTGTTGGGCTGTCATCCCCTGTAATTAAACGTTATTACTGTCTACCCGGGTATATTTTGAGGTTTGTTCCTCAGTGTTTCCAGAATCTGTGAAGACCTGGAGGAGCTCAAATCAATCAGTGGACCTCTTCTGTCAAAAGCTTGGTGGGTCTGTGGAGTTATGACTCCTGTATGTAAATTCAATCTCTCCATTTCTACGTTTGAAGTGAATATAATCTGTATGCTATGTTTGTTATTTTCCTGGGAAAATAACGGAACAAATGAACCAATTGTTACCGGTACTGCTAATGCTTCTGGACTTGTCTCAAACGTTCTGATTTCTTGGGTAAATTATTCCTGAACTCTGGCCTGTCAGTACTGTAGGGTTTGGTTGGGGATTCATAACCTGTGCATACCTCGGAATGTTCTGAACTCGCTCTGGAGATATAGAAATCTGAGCGTCTCTCTGAAGATGGTATGGGCTCCATCTGGACTGTCACTGGCCTCTGGTAAACTTGTGGTTGCACTGCAGGCACTGTAATAATTGGCTCGGAACTTACAGCAGGAATAGTAGGATAAATCTTAGGCACCTCAACGGTCTGCATCACTGGTGTCTGTGTAACCTCTATAGCAGGAATATTAGTTGTAACCTGAACCTGGCTCTGCGTACCCTCCAGCGGCAGTGGCATCGGGCACTTGGATTAGAACTAGTACTTGGCAGTGGTTCTTGTTCTGAATATGGTGGAGGACGATCCCTCAGTAATTGTAATATGAACTCCTCATCATCTAAATCTTCATTATAAGTCAATGATTTTCTAGCCTCAGCTGACCTCGACCCCTCCTCATCTGAAGAGTCTCTGTTCTTTGTCCTAGCACTCTGTTTGACACAGCTCTCTGTCTCTCGTGTAATTGCAGGAAACATTTTAATTCATTGTAAAGTTTTAGTTCTCCAAAATTTTAACTTGTTGTCCCATCTAGCTTCTGCTAAAGTCTTTTCCGCTTTTCTCATTCTTCTCTCAAATTTTAATTTCTCTTGTCTGGCCACTAATTCCCAAATGGCTAAAGCTTCAAATTGTGCTGGTCTTGGTGGAGGTTTTAAATCATACAGCACTTGTCTCACATTCTGTATATTCTCAAGTTAAAGGTTCCATGTACAGGAAACGCTAAACTCACTTCCTTCTCTGTGACTTTGCACCAATGTTTTAACCAAAGACATGTCTGCCATTGGACAATTACTAAGGTGACTAGGAAAGGACCAATTTAATTCACACAAGTTCCACAAAGTAACAGATTTCTTCAAGGGCATCTTTTCAGGCTCCTGTTCTCTTGTAGAGATTTTCACCAACTGCTTCTCACGGTGTTCACAGTGTGCAGACTATGGGCCTGATTCTAACTTTGGAGGACGGTGTTAAACCGTCCCAAAAGTGGCGGATATACCACCTACCGTATTACGAGTCCATTATATCCTATGGAACTCGTAATACGGTAGGTGGTATATCCGCCACTTTTGGGACGGTTTAACACCGTCCTCCAAAGTTAGAATCAGGGCCTATACGCCATTGTTCTTCATCTGCACACTATCAGCTAAAAGAGATACAAATTTGTTGCAGCTCAGGAACATTTCTCATGTGCTGTGCAATGCTCTGGGAAAGAATGAGATAGCTTCTTCTCTTCTCATCGTAGATTCTAGACCTTTCCCTATATGTGAGTTAACTAACCCAAATTTGGCTTCAGCTGAATCAAAATACGCATTTAAAATGTGCAGTGTGAACATTTCACAGGCTCTAAACTAAATCATTTTCTTTTAACAAATAATTAGTTAATCATTGAGCAGAGTAAGTAAACTAGGAAATACATTTCACAGTGTGTTTATTTCAGTAATACATAAACATTGTGCATTTATTATTAAAGTGTAGGCCACATTTAAATGTGTGCTCATGTTATTTAATTTGTGCACTGTTTAAACATACATTAGTTTAATTAATTCATCACACAATTAGTCAACACTAAATTACACTTTCTCAGCACCACATTTCACACCCTTAAATAAGGTTTAATATGCCAAAGAACTGTGAGTACCACAAAATATCACACTCTTAAAATATTTGATGAGATGCACAAGGGCCCCTGCATACAAATTGGAGCCCCTCATGTAGCCAAGTTTCTCCTAAAATAAATATAAATAAAAGGCCTGATTGAGAAAAGATAGGCAGTGTGGCTCTCATTAACTGGGCAGAGACATCACATTAGCAACATGGGTGTATTCCAGTGGCCCCCAGATCTGCATAAACGGCTTGTAATTCACTGGGGTAACATTCATCAATCCATTCATCCGACACATTTTCCCAAAGAAATCAGGACGGCTGCTTACTTATGTGAAAGTGGGAAGGAATGATGTATTGCTTCAAACCAATGGTCTAGTTTCAGACGAAGGCAGTAATGGAGATCATTCCAAAATACAGCGGCTGATTCTCCATCCGCACCCAAGAGATATAAATGATATATGAAGGTGGTGGAATATGCCACTAACAGGGACTGCCCCACCTCCACCAGGGGCTCCTGCTAGTACTAGAGCAAACACCACTAGACATGGTGGAAGATCTCTGATGACTGGTCCACCACCAAACTGGTTGAATATGCCACCTACAGCCAGTGACTGCTCCAGCTCCATCTAGTTCCACAACTAGCACCGCCAGACATGGTGGAAGATCTCTGATGACTGTCCCACCACCAAACTGGTTGAATGTGCCACCCCCAGAGACTAATCCAGCTCCATCTTGTTCCAGAACTAACACCACCAGACATGGTATAAGATCTCTGACGAATGGTCCATCACCATGTGTGGTGGAGTTAGCTCGGAGAAAGACCCCCCATGGAAATGGTGGCTAACTTACAGGAATTGGTAAGTATTCTATCCATGTAGAGAAACACCCTGGGGCATATTTACCATGAACTGGTGTAGGGCACTGCCGCAAGTCATTTTTCTGCCAATTCAAAAGGATGGGAATGCACCATATTTACAAGATACAGTGAATCCTTTACTTTCCCCTGTGCCAGCGTACAATTTGCTGCCTTGCACAATGGTCCCTGTAATTCTGGCAATGTTTCAAAACCCATGGGTGTCGCACGGGAAAACCCACCCTCATGAAACGCCTCTCTGATGCGTTGCCTTACACCATAACTATGAGGCCATGAAAAACCACGTAAATTGGCTTTGCTCGGCTTCATAGCTATAGGTCTGCACTCCGCACCGCTGGAGGGTCATAACAAGTGATAAATAAGCCCCCCAGTATGAAAGTTTGGAAATGTGGCTGATAGGTGGGTACTGAGAATATATTTCACTTTGGGATAGCTCTCTAGTGACAGGAATTCTGACAGCAGATACAGACAATGGTGGATTTTGAACAGAGTGTCTCCACCACAGTGGTCCCTCTCATGGTCGATAGAGACACTTTGCTAAAGAAACGTTTGCTACCGGGGCAGGGGGTGTAAATTAGCCTCCATTGCTGATGAAAAATCTGTTGACCAAACTGTAATCAGGCACCCAAGGACAGACTTACTAGCATTTTACACAATGCAACATGTTGTGCTGCATTGCATCAAAGGGAGAGAGAATAAATGTGTCATATTTGCTATGATATGGCACATTTCTACTGTCTCCTAGCATGGGCGCACTGAGTGCTGCTTGGCACCAATGCAGGCACCCGTGTGACATGCTCCAAGGGCGCCTGTCGTATAAGCAGGATTGCTTTTGTGAAAGATGGGACACTTTCCTTTGCAAAACAAATCCTTAGAGGCGGTTTCCTCTTTCTATGCGTTCCGCAAAATGCAGTACGCATAGAATGAGGACGCAATGAAGAGAAATAAAGGTGTTTCCTCTTGTTACATCTCGGTCAGTGAGGCGCAGCATTTTTACTCAATCCCAGGTTTACTGACCAATAGAACGACTCCCTGCTGCAAAGTAACGCAAGGCAGCAACTCAAAGCCACACATGGTGACTTTGAGTGACTTAGTAAATCTCAGTTAAGGGGCTGTGTTGTCTAGCATCACCTTGTGCGACGCAAGGACAGTGCAAGCCCTTAGTAAATCTGGACTTAAATGTTTTGGGTAGGAGGTTGAGTCTTTGCAAATGGAGAAGCCAAAGAGGGTGGCTGAGGTCAGTGAAGGCATTAAAAGGGCCATCCAGCAGTGAATGATGTTACAGACCATCTCAAAATCTAAGCTGACGTCATCAAGCAAATTAGGATTCAAGGATAGCTGTTGTTAGTGCTGGTTAGAGATGCCAGCCTGGGAAGGAGAACTGTTTTTGTTCTGTACGTCTGATTCCTCTTGTAGAATGGCAACCTGTTTGCAGTGTAGACATCTCTGAGAAGCTGCTGGTGTGTTCATATGGGTTGCTGTGTTGGTGATTGGTGAGGTTAGTTACATGTGTGAAAATGTGACTGATTGTCAGAGTTCGTAGCATCTGTAATCTGTTGTCAGGAGCTGAACTGGATCTTTTTTGCTCAGCAGTTTGAGAGCTGCCTCCTTTTAAAGATTCAACAGTGTGAGGAAGCAATCATCTGAAACTAGGTCAGTTATTCAACCAAACCACATTCTTGGCATACTATCACCTTTAAAATGATGTTGTTGCTTCTTAGAAGTATTGCACATTCAAACTGATCCAGGATGGGCACACCCAAAGACTCTGCTGGGCTGCTGGGTGAACTCCAGCATAACTGTACTCAGGAGAAGCCAATCTGTCAGAAACAGTGGCCCACGACAGATGTGGGGGGATGGGGTATAATAAAAATAGCTACCATAAAGCGAATAGAGACAATGGATTTGTTGCTGGGCACTATATGAATAACCATCATAAATGTTATGAACATATAGCAGACTATGAAATACAAAGTGTGTACATAGCTTAACCCCTGCACTGCCAGGCCTTTCCCCCCTCAGGTGCCAGGCCTTTTTTTGGCTATTTGGGGCAGGGTGCGCTTAGGCCATCATAATTTTTCGTCTACGTAAGCTACCCAAGCCAAATTTGCGTCCTTTTTTTAGATTCTAGAGGTACCCAGACTTTGTGGGTTCCCCTGAAGGAGACCAAAACACAGCAAACATTTGCTTTTGTTAAAAAAAATGGGAAAAAGGGCTGCAGAAGAAGGCTTGTGGTTTTTTCCCTGGAAATGGCATCAACAAATGGTTTGCAGTGCTAAAATCACCAGCTTCCCAGCTTTCAGGAACAGGCAAACTTGAACCACAAAACCCAATTTTTCAACACAATTTTGGCATTTTACTGGGGCATACCCCATTTTACGATTTTTTGTGCTTTCAGCCTCCTTCCAGTTAGTGACAGAAATGGGTATGAAACCAATGCTGGATCCGAGAAACCTAAATATTTTTGAAAAGTAGACAAAATTCTGAATTCAGCAATGGATAATTTGTGTAGATCCTACAAGGGTTTCCTACAGAAAATAACAACTGAAATAAAATAATATTGAAATTGAGGTGAAAAAAACAGCCATGTTTCTCTACATTTTACTCTAACTTTTTCCTGTGATGTCAGATTTTTGAAAGCAATAAACCGTTACGTCTGCTGGACTCTTCTGGTTGGGGGGATATATAGGGTTTGTAGGTTCATCAAGAACCCTAGGTATCCAGAGCCAATAAATGAGCTGCACCTTGCAGTGGGTTTTCATTCTATACCGGGTATACAGCAATTCATTTGCTGAAATACAAAGATTGAAAAATAGGTATGTAGCCGGGTGCCTCACAGCCTGGCTACTCCTGCTGGAGGCCATCAGGGAAATGGGTACCCCGGGGGCACCGGCGACAGCTACCCGGAAGGAGATGACATCAGGAACCCGGAAATCTGAGCGCCCATAGAGATAAAAGAGGGACTACCGACACAACCCAAAAAGACAGAGGAGAAAAAGGACGCGGAGGACGAGGACAATGAGTGGCACAAACCACCACCTAAGAGCAAAGAGCACAGACAACGCGGGCGAGGAACACTCGGCGGAGACGAAGGGCAGGGAAGCCCAAGAACGCTCACTGACCGCCACGTCCATGGAGGGGCGTGGCTAAGGCAGGTACGGTCCTGCTTACAGAACGACTACAGGACATTGCTGTGGAGGGAAGAGGGAGCAGAGGAGGGAAGGATTAATAGAGGGATAATCTCACTAACGGGTAGGGAAGATAAATGGTGTAAAAATCTACCCTATGTATATGTACAGTACTTGTTTTTTTTCTTTTTCTTCTTTCCTCCTCTTCTTTCTTTCAATCCTTGTCTAGCAGGTCTTCAGTGTTATTTAGTTTTTCCTCTATATAAACTTAAATATCGGCATTTCAGACGACAAGCTTTTCCCCTAATCCACTACAGGTTTTTATGAGGCGGACTGTGCTAATAATAACAGTTTCCCTCCCACCTTAGGACTAGAGTCACGCAGAATTATAACTAATTTTCTTTTGTTTTCTATTCCTCAGGGGTATCTGAACGTACCTGGTAGAAACATCAGCGCACTCGGGGAATCTAAGACTGCGTGGAGCACAGCACTATCGGGTGAAACACACATAGGGCTGGCAGGTAACTCCACGTTGCCTCCCACCTCACCGCACTCTATCTCCCGTTACTAACCCACTTCAGAAGTCTATATTAAGAGACTTACCTTTCCTTTTCTCTCTTCCCCATCTTCTCTGCTGGTCGACACCACGTCCCTGGACCTTCACCTGGCCGGAGAGAGCCCACCTGGAAAGAAGAAGACAGCAGACATTAGACACAAGAACCATTGGGACTAGAGCAGAGGTCTTCAAACTGGGGGGCGGGCCCCCCTTGGGGAGCCTCAAGTGATCCCAGGGGGGGCGCCAAACTCTGGCCAAAAGAAATATTATGCAGATAACATGCCTTTGTTTTAAGCAGAAGCATGTTATTGCAGTTTTAAAAAGGTAACAGTACTTAACTGCAATGTTTAAATAGGTTTATGCCTATTTAAACATTACTATCTTTCTAAAATAATTGGGAAAAATTCTGAGGGGGGCCCAGTGATTTTAATTTTTCAACTGGGGGGGAGCGTCTTTAAAAAGTTTGAAGACCACTGGACTAGAGCCTATAAAACAGGATAAAAGAAACTGTAAAATAAATAAATGTTCACCTAAAACCTCTGATAACCTGACTTGTCTCCTCTCTGTCCGTATCCGCTATGCCCCACCTCGTACACTAGTGTCAGAAGAGGAATAAGAAGCGGCGGTCAGAGAGAAATCCAAACCCGGGCGATCATGGAGCTGAAGCCAACAATCGAGGACATGATTCAGCAGTTAGCAGAGGGACAACGTCATCTTCAAGTAATCTGGGAGGAGCATCAAAGGGAAGCTAAAGCTGATAGGGAAAAACTCCAAAGTGCTCTTAAGAGCCAGGCCACTATAATTGCAAACAATCAGCTTGTACATGAGACGGCATTACAAAAACTCATGGATACAATAGAGGCCACCAAAGTCCACCCCAACGTCCCCAGCTCAGTCCTTCAAAAATATATGGAAGGTGAAGACCCTGACGGGTTCTTCCCAAACTTTTAACAGGTGGCTTCCTCCACTACTTGGCCGGAAGAACGGTGGGGACAATGTGTGGCGCCATTGTTGACTGGCAGTCTCCACGCTGCTACCAAGTGGATAATCCAGCTGGGACCACTCCATAGAAAGACATAAAGAAAAGCATATTAGAGCATGTTGGGCATGATACAGAATGTTACATGCTTTGGTTGAGAAAGATTAAGTGGTCTCCTTCAGAAGATCCCAGAACCCTATATTATCGAGTGAAAGATCTAGGACTTTCGTTTGCTATTCGTCTAGGATATCTGAACGTACCTGGTAGAAACATCAGCGTGCTCAGGGAAACTAAGACTGTATGGAGCACAGCACTATCGGACTCCCTCTCCCAATTCTAACCCACTTCAGAAGTCTATATTAAGAGACTTACCTTTCCTTTTCTCTCTTCCCCATCTTCTCTGCTGGTCGACACCATGTCCCTGGACCTTCACCTGGCCGGAGAGAACCCACCTGGAAAGAAGAAGAGCGCAGACATTAGACACAAGAACCATTGGGACTAGAGCCTAAAAAAACAGTATAAAAGAAACTTTAAAAGAAATAAATACTCACCCAAAACCTCTGATAACCTGACTTGTCTCCTCTCTGTCCGTATCCGCTACGCCTCACCTCGTACAAGATATCAAGAAAACCTTTGTATTTCCAAAATGGGCACAAGATAAGGTGTTGAGGAGCAGTGGTTATTTGCACATCTCTGAATTCCGGGGTGCCCATACTAGCATGTGAATTACAGGGCATTTCTCAAATAGACGTTTTTTTTACACACTGTCTTATATTTGGAGGGAAAAATGTAGAGAAAGACAAAGGGCAATAACACTTGTTTTGCTATTCTATGTTCCCCCAAGTCTCACGATAAAAATGGTACCTCACTTGTGTGGGTAGGCCTAGTGCCCACGACAGGAAATGCCCCAAAACACAACGTGGACACATCACATTTTCCCAAAGAAAACCTAAGGAAACCTACGAAACCTATGCATTTTTGAAAACTAGAAACCTAGGGGAATCTAAGTTGGGGTGACTTTTGTGGGGCTCTCACCAGGTTCTGTTATCCAGAATCCTTTGCAAACCTCAAACTTTGGCTAAAAAAAAACACTTTTTCCTCACATTTTGGTGACAGAAAGTTCTGGAATCTGTGAGGAGCCGCAAATTTCCTTCCACCCAGCTTTCCCCCAAGTCTCCCGATTAAAAATGGTACCTCACTTGTGTGGGTAATCCTTGTGCTCTCAAGAAGAAATGCCCCAAAACACTATCTGGACACAACAAAATTATCAAATACAAAACTACCTATTTTTGCAGGGGGGCACCTGCGTTTTTGGTCCTGGGCTCAGCAGCCATCGAGGGAAACCTACCAAACCCAGACATTTCTGAAAACTAGACACCCCAGGGAGTCCAGGGAGGTGTGACTTGTGTGGACCCCAATGTTTTCTTACCCGAGATCCTCAGCAAACCTCAAATTTAACTAAAAAATCACTTTTTCCCCACATTTCTGTGTTGGATCACCGCACTGGACACATTTCCTACCACCCAACGTTCCCCTCAGTATCCTGGTAAAAATGATACCTCACTTGTGTAGGTGGGCCAAGTGCTTCTAACAGGGAAGAGTCAAAAACATGTCAAATTGAGGGGGACCCAAAGTGGGTCCAAAAGGGCAGTTTGAAAAAATACATTTTTAGGCTGACAAGTGCAGCAGAATTTTTATCGGTATAGATGAGACAATTCTGGGTGGTAGGAATTTTGTGGATTCCTGCAGATTCCGGAAGGTTCCATCACAAAAATGGGAAAAAATGTGTGATTTCCAGCAAAGTTGGAGGTTTGCAGGGCATTGTGGGTAAGAAAATGGTGCTGGCTGTATGTGAAGCACACCACCTTGGACTCACCCAGATGTTTAGTTTTCAGATGTGTCTAGGTCTTGTGGCTTTTTCTACATGGCAGTGTCCCAAAGTCCAAAAAGTGCAGCCCTCCCCATTCCAAGTGGGACGATTTTGAGAGTTTGCCAAGCTCTCACGGCCCAAATGTAAAACCAAAACCCCAAATAATCAAATGTTCACTTGTATGCCGTGGGATAAGATAGTATGCGGGGGAAGCTGAAAGGCTATTACCCCCTTCAGTTGGGGTGGGGGCATAATCATGCCCATACTAGTTGGTAGCCACCATCACACAATGTTTTTTTTTAATTCCCTGGAATTTAGTAGACTTTCTGCCCCCCCCGGTGTGTGGATCGGGGGTAATTGCCCCATCTGCCCACTGGTGGGCAGAACAACTTTGGCCCCATTTATTTGGGGCGGGGTATGGCCATACTCCCACCCTCTTATTTTGAAAAAAAAATCTTCCCTGGTCTCTTGTTGACTTTCTGCCCCACTTGGGGGCAGATGGGCCTTCCAAAAATAGACCAATCTGCCCCCAAGGGGGGCTGATATGGCCAACAGTAATGTGCTACCATGGGGAGCGACCCTTGCCCATGGGGCTGCCTCCCCAAACAAAACACACACACAAATCCCTGGTGCCTACGTGGTTTCTGCCCCCCTTGGGGGCAGATTGACCTAATAAAAAATTGCCTGCTCTGCCCCCAAGGCGGGCATAAACAGCCTAGAATTAATTTTGCCCCCAGGGGAGCGACCCTTGCGTAAGGGGTCGCTCCCCACATACAAAAAAAGAACAAAAACAAACAAAAACAAATCCCTGGTGTCTAGGGGTTTCAGCCCCCCCAGGGGCAGATTGGCCTACTTATAAGAGGCTGAAATAGCCTAAAAATAAATTGCCCCCCTGGGGAGCGCCCCTTGCCCAAGGGGCCACTCCCCTTGTTTGACAAACACAAAAAAAAAAATATTCCCTGGTTTCTAGTGGCATTTCGTCTGCCCGATCGCATCGCGATCGGGCGGCAGTGATGCTCAGAGAGACATGAAAGGAGAGGAAATACCTTTCTTCTCCTTTCATGCCTCTATGCCCCCTCCACGTGAAGGGAGGAGAAATGCTTTTGCATTTCTCCTCCGATCGGCGCTGAAAGTTGAGCTTCCAGCACGGAGGAGAAGGCCTCTGATGAGGTCAGCGTGCAATAGCGTGCTGACATCATCAGACGCCACGGGGTGGTCTGGGGGGGAGTGGGAGTGGAAGGGGAACCATTGCCGAGGGCGAGACCACCTTGTCCTGGGCACCCTATCGGTTAAAAGAGTGGGGAAAAAACTGATAGCAAAGGTGAATCACATAATTTTAATCTCCTGCTTGCCCTTATTACAGACACCCAGGAACCTATCATAATGGTATTGGAGTATGTAAGGTGGCAGTCCTGCCACACTCTTTAACGTGTGCTTAAAATATTGTGAATTGGCATCAAAACATCTAAAGTGGGAATGTTCTGTGAATCAGCCCATTGCAGTGTTGATGAGGCATGCAGAAGTGTAGGAAGGCACTGCTGCCATGTAGCTTCAGACACTGCAGGCTCAGGCTTCTGGCCATTCAGATCAACACTTCACTGCATGTGTATTGTGGCACAAGGTGTGAAGGACACACGAAGGTGGATCCTGAATGTCTGCATGTTTTTCAAAGGTGAGCGGGTGGGATGGCATGGCCAGGCCACCTCGAACAATTAAATCTATGGTCACTATGGTCACTTTAATATGTAAAAAAAAAATGCATGTTGCCCATAATTGTTTAGAAGCTAACCAATGAGGTTGTTGAATACCAGGTTGCTGAATACGTAGGCCACCTTTTCTTAATTCCACCTCATGCTACTTTCTTCCACCCCCTACACTTCCTCTTTATCTCCCTTTTGCAGATTTGTTTCCATCTCCACTTTCTCTTTGTCATTGTTTTTGTTATCTTTTTCTTCCTCTTCTCTTTTATCCCTATAAATCTTTTGCTCAGTGTCAGAATCTTGACACCTACCACCTACAACAACTGGCACAAATTAAGCATTGGCTTTTTTAACACTGTGCCGGAAGCCCTTGAACACTACAGTCCCGAAACAAAGTGAGTCAATAATTCGGAACAGGTCCAGTGACAGAGCTGTGAGTTTGCCACAGTTGTTGCTTCTAAAGAAAGGCACAGAGGCAGTAGAGGTGGTACGGGTGAGCATGGGCTACTGGATGATGGGAGGAATATTCCATTTACTTATTTACGCCGAGTGACATCCTGACACTCAGACCACACAAGAAAAAACCTGCCAGCCATAATTAACCATATTGATCAGAATAAGGGCTTTTAAAGCCTTCCTGAAGGCTCTGACCATCTCAATGTCTTGTAAGTTCAACAGTAAATCATTCCAGAGCTTGCTTAGGTGCAAGGAAATGTAATTATCCAGTTTCAATCCAGCTTTCTTCTTCTTCAGGATTAGGAACAACAAAGAGAATGAAGAGCGTAAGGAAAAAGTGGGTCTGTAGGGGTTCAGGGATATCGGGAGTTCAGATTCGTCATGTCTATAGTATGACTTGTGGACAAGTAAAATACACCCGTATTGAACTCCTTGCTCAAAGCTCAATGCATAAGCAATGACCCTCTCTATGAGCCTTAGAAATATCATCAAAGCTGTACACAGATTTACCACTTAACCCACTCATTTGGTATTTTATTGGATGATCACAGTAGACTTCAAGGGACTTTAAGGCATATTTAAGAAAAATGACGCACAACTGTGCTAGTGCAGTTGTGCGTCAAAAATTTTAACGCAAGCTAACGGCATTCCCTAGCACCATCCATGCGCCGCATTTATAAAATGACACACAATGGTGCTAAGGAATGGTTAGTGCCCAAAAAATGATACAAACACCTGCGACATGCCGCAAGTAAAAAGTACGCTAATGCTGCAAAAGTGTTGTTAGAATGTTTTGCGTCATGTTTTTTGACGCAAAGCGGGTTAGCGACATATTTAACTGTATAAGCACAAGCGGAAAAAAAACATTTGGTAAGACAGGATGGAGAATGCAGGTCAGGAGGGACCCCAGGGAGATCCAAATCAGCCAAGTGCCAACCAGGAGGATCCAGAAAAGTTCCAGTAGAAGGAGAAGAGGAAGAAAAGTGTTGCTTTAGTGAAGAAGAGAATGACATCTTGGTCAGAAAGGTGACAGAGCACCAACACCAGCTCTTCGTCACCTCCAAATTGCCAATTGGTAGGAGAGAGACTATTTGGCAGGCAATGGTAGATAAAGTCAACAGAGTGGCAGAGGTGAAGAGGACTGGCACTGATTGCAAAAAGGGCTGACACCATTGCAAGTGCAGAACTAAGGAGAAACTGTCCAGGAACCGAAACGCAACACTGCAGACTGGAGGTGGAAGTCCCGCACCCCAGGAGGACCTGGATGACTTGGAGGAAATGGTGGCAGCGGTCATCCCGGAGGAGCTGACCATTGGAATCGCAGGACAGTACATCGCAGACTACCAAAAACTACAACAAATGTACGGTAAGTTGCAGGGGAGACTATCTGGAATCTCACAAATGGTAGAAGGGGGAGGCACATAGGACACACTGAATGCATGCAAAAGGGTCACATCAGCACACATAGGACCAGAATCAGAAGGCCCCATCGCCATCCAAGCTTCACTTTTAGTGAAGCTCTGGTGTCGATATGCACTCTGACATATACACAACGTGGTATAAAGCCAATAACTGTGACTTAACACAACCTTATTAATATGGCTCCTCACTCATGCAGCACTTTGCCTGGAAAGGGCGTGCAAACAGTGTGGCAGTGGTGTAGGAAAGTACCATCTTGCCTGGCATGTTACCCCCATTTTTCACTGTATATATGTTGTTTTAGTTGTATGTGTCACTGGGACCCTGGTAACCCAGGGCCCCAGTGCTCATAAGTGTGCCTGAATGTGTTACCTGTGTAGTGACTAACTGTCTCACTGAGGCTCTGCTAATCAGAACCTCAGTGGTTATGCTCTCTCATTTCTTTCCAAATTGTCACTAACAGGCTAGTGACCATTTTTACCAATTTACATTGGCTTACTGGAACACCCTTATAATTCCCTAGTATATGGTACTGAGGTACCCAGGGTATTGGGGTTCCAGGAGATCCCTATGGGCTGCAGCATTTCTTTTGCCACCCATAGGGAGCTCTGACAATTCTTACACAGGCCTGCCACTGCAGCCTGAGTGAAATAACGTCCACGTTATTTCACAGCCATTTTACACTGCACTTAAGTAACTTATAAGTCACCTATATGTCTAACCTTTACCTGGTAAAGGTTCGGTGCAAAGTTACTTAGTGTGTGGGCACCCTGGCACTAGCCAAGGTGCCCCCACATTGTTCAGAGCCAATTCACTGAACTTTGTGAGTGCGGGGACACCATTACACGCGTGCACTACATATAGGTCACTACCTATATGTAGCTTCACAATGGTAACTCCGAAAATGGCCATGTAACATGTCTATGATCATGGAATTGCCCCCTCTATGCCATCCTGGCATAGTTGGCACAATCCCATGATCCCAGTGGTCTGTAGCACAGACCCTGGTACTGCCAAACTGCCCTTCCTGGGGTTTCACTGCAGCTGCTGCTGCTGCCAACCCCTCAGACAGGCATCTGCCCTCCTGGGGTCCAGCCAGGCCTGGCCCAGGATGGCAGAACAAAGAACTTCCTCTGAGAGAGGGTGTGACACCCTCTCCCTTTGGAAAATGGTGTGAAGGCAGGGGAGTAGTAGCCTCCCCCAGCCTCTGGAAATGCTTTGTTGGGCACAGAGGTGCCCAATTCTGCATAAGCCAGTCTACACCGGTTCAGGGACCCCTTAGCCCCTGCTCTGGCGCGAAACTGGACAAAGGAAAGGGGAGTGACCACTCCCCTGACCTGCACCTCCCCTGGGAGGTGTCCAGAGCTCCTCCAGTGTGCTCCAGACCTCTGCCATCTTGGAAACAGAGGTGCTGCTGGCACACTGGACTGCTCTGAGTGGCCAGTGCCACCAGGTGACGTCAGAGACTCCTGCTGATAGGCTCCTTCAGGTGTTAGTAGGCTATCCTCTCTCCTAGGTAGCCAAACCCTCTTTTCTGGCTATTTAGGGTCTCTGTCTCTGGGGAAACTTCAGATAACGAATGCAAGAGCTCATCTGAGTTCCTCTGCATCTCTCTCTTCACCTTCTGATAAGGAATCGACTGCTGACCGCGCTGGAAGCCTGCAAACCTGCAACATAGTAGCAAAGACGACTACTGCAACTCTGTAACGCTGATCCTGCCGCCTTCTCGACTGTTTTCCTGCTTGTGCATGCTGTGGGGGTAGTCTGCCTCCTCTCTGCACCAGAAGCTCCGAAGAAATCTCCCGTGGGTCGACGGAATCTTCCCCCTGCAACCGCAGGCACCAAAAAGCTGCATTACCGGTCCCTTGGGTCTCCTCTCAACACGACGAGCGAGGTCCCTCGAATCCAGCAACTCTGTCCAAGTGACCCCCATAGTCCAGTGACTCTTCAGTCCAAGTTTGGTGGAGGTAAGTCCTTGCCTCACCTCGCTGGGCTGCATTGCTGGGAACCGCGACTTTGCAGCTACTCCGGCCCCTGTGCACTTCCGGCAGAAATCCTTTGTGCACAGCCAAGCCTGGGTCCCCGGCACTCTAACCTGCATTGCACGACTTTCTAAGTTGGTCTCCGGCGACGTGGGACTCCTTTGTGCAACTTCGGCGAGCACCGTTTCACGCATCCTCGTAGTGCCTATTTCTGGCACTTCTCTGGGTACCACCGGCTTCAGAGAGGGCTCCTTGTCTTGCTCGACGTCCCCTCTCTCTGCTGGTCCAATTTGCAACCTCCTGGTCCATCCTGGGCCTCAGCAGCGTCCAAAAACGCTAACCGCACGATTTGCAGCTAGCAAGGCTTGTTGGTGTTCTTTCGGCGGGAAAACACTTCTGCACGACTCCCCACGGCAAGAGGGATCCGTCCACCAAAGGGGAAGTCTCTAGCCCTTTTCGTTCCTGCAGAAACCTCAGCTTCTTCTGTCCAGTAGAAGCTTCTTTGCACCCGCAGCTGGCATTTCCTGGGCATCTGCACATCTCCGACTTGCTTGTGACTTTTGGACTTGGTCCCCTTGTTCCACAGGTACCCTAGATTGGAAATCCACAGTTGTTGCATTGCTGGTTTGTGTCTTTCCTGCATTATTCCTCTAACACGACTTCTTTGTCCTTAGGGGAACTTTAGTGCACTTTGCACTCACTTTTCAGGGTCTTGGGGAGGGTTATTTTTCTAACTCTCACTATTTTCTAATAGTCCCAGCGACCCTCTACAAGGTCACATAGGTTTGGGGTCCATTCGTGGTTCGCATTCCACTTTTGGAGTATATGGTTTGTGTTGCCCCTATCCCTATGTTTCCCCATTGCATCCTATTGTAACTATACATTGTTTGCACTGTTTTCTAAGACTATACTGCATATTTTTGCTATTGTGTATATATATCTTGTGTATATTTCCTATCCTCTCACTGAGGGTACACTCTAAGATACTTTGGCATATTGTCATAAAAATAAAGTACCTTTATTTTTAGTATAACTGTGTATTGTGTTTTCTTATGATATTGTGCATATGACACTAAGTGGTACTGTAGTAGCTTCACACGTCTCCTAGTTCAGCCTAAGCTGCTCTGCTAAGCTACCATTCTCTATCAGCCTAAGCTGCTAGACACCCTATACACTAATAAGGGATAACTGGGCCTGGTGCAAGGTGCAAGTACCCCTTGGTACTCACTACAAGCCAGTCCAGTCTCCTACAAGTGGCTATGCCACAACAACATCCATTGCATAATGATGTTGCCCCCAGATCCATTACAACATGTTCACCAGAGATTGTGACTAAAGTCAACACCCCACCCCCAGGGGTGGTGTTAGGATGGGGCAACAAGGCAAAAGGCTACCCATCTTCCTCATGTCCATGCCCTGCACATGTGTGCTGCATCCTGCAGCACACATAGAAATGCCACCTTGCATAATAGATTGCTTTTGTGCAGAAAGGGACACCTTCCTGCATATCAAAAATCTACCGCCTCAACGCAGGCACCCTTGCACTATGTTGCAGCGATGCCTGTTCTGGTGCAGGAAGAACAAGTCTGCGCAGGCATTGGGGGAAACGCAGGGGTGTGCCACTTTCCAGAAAACACAGCGCATCCCTGCGTTTCAATAGTTGTACAGCGAGGTGCATCACAAATGAAAAAATCATGGCCTCACTGTGCGACATGGGGAATGCAAGCCGCACAGGGTGGCCCAACAACAACTCCCACACACCCCCATGTGCCATATCAGAATGGGCACAAAAAGGAAACTCATACAAAATATGGGGCATGTCTGTGAGCATCATATATGCTGCAGTACAAGTTGCTCCAATTTCACCATGTAACAAGGTTGTCTGTGTTGCGTGAATGGTTAGTGTTGTGCATAAAGGGATACCTCAATGCCTACGAGCTGGCACAAGTGGCATCACTGTTGCACTACAGGCGTTTGTCACTAGCCCGTAAAGCAACTGTACCATCAAACAAACTGTGACCCATGTGGATCCAAGCTGCCCATTCTCCTGTCCAACATTAACAAAGTCTCAAATTGTATGCATTGATCCACATTGCATATACTTACACTAACAAATGTCTGTGGCAGCCATGCTGTATGTAAGGAAATGTCCCTAATGTAGGGAGGGACGAACTAATGGGGCTGACAATCCATAAAGGTTGCACTGTGCCATACAAATAGCACATGTGTGCGGCCTGCTACAGGCAGATGACATAGTAACACAAGCATTGTAAGCAATGGACCCCCCTATGCTTTGCTGCACTAGTGCCATCATTCATGGTGCCAAAGCAGTAAAGCACCAAAATAGTGACAACAATCATTACACTACTGTGGGAATGACCACCATGGTGAATAGGAAGGTAAGTTACGTGCTACCATGGTGTCAGTGGCAGGGGCAAGGGGCCTCCAAGGAATGTGGCGGTGTGAGATCAATGCACACAATACCTTGAAAAGGTTGCCCTATGTGTGATGTACAATGCAACACATAAATAACAACTACAACCTGGGGTCAGTAACATGTCACTGAGCCTCCAGTAGCAAGTAAATGATGAGCCATGTAAACAGCCACTACAGTCAAAGATTGACAGTTCACTGTCTCATTGCAGAGGATGATGGCTTGCCTCCTGTGACCTGCCTGTCCTGGCTTTTACAGATGACATGGATGACCGGACCATCAATGAAGAGACTCTCCAGGATGTCCTAGGTACCCTCCAGACACCACCTCTAGTTTCAGGGAGGACACAGCATTGCAGGGTCTCCACATGAACCACCCAGCTACCAAAAGACTGCGCCAACCAGTCCTGCCACGGCCCTGGACTCTGAGGACCCAGACATCACCTTTCAGAGGACAGTAGTAGGAGTCCAGCAGGAGCTGGCAAAGCAGGTGCGGGTGGGGATGGAGCCCATTGCAAGCAGCCTAGAGGGAGTGCAAAGGTGCCTCGGTCCAAAAAAAGGACAACTCAGCTGCCATTAGAGGCACCCACTACCCGCTACGTGACTCCAGCAGTCCATGGCTGACATAGTTGCTGTCGTGAGGAAAAGGCTTCAACAATTGCCCTCCCAAAGTGGAGACAGCAGGCTTGGGGCAATAGAAAATACCCCAGAGTCCATACATGTGAAAGTGGCCTCCCTCAGGGAAAACATGGCTTCCTACCACTGTGATGTCGCTGCAGTGTTGAAAAATCAGCAATTCCTCCTTGCTGCAATGCTGCCTTGTTATGTTCCCACAAATGGCAGCTGCAGGGACCTTTGACTCCACATCTCTATACCCTGAATTGTGTGTGTGCCCCCCTCAACTTCAACAACAGTGCCACCCATGGCACAGGAGGCACCACACACATCAGAGGATGAAGATGTGGAAGGAACAACATTCACACGGAAGACCACCCGGTAGCACCAGTCTGCCACATGTACAGTATCTCCTTTGTTCTGGGCTTTACTTCATGCCAGTGTTGTGACAGCAGGAAATGTGCCCTCTTCACTCAATCACTGTTGACTTATCTGCTATAGACTCTCATTATCTCGAATCCTACCTATTGTCAATTTTGACACCTCTTCTCTAATGCGCACTTCTCCTATCCATGTCTCATTACATGTCTCTCAGCCTTGGACTCTGACTGTAGTACAAAAGGCTCTGGATCTCTCATGGAGTCTGTGAACTGGAAATTGTATTGCACTGGGAAATACACTTGCACCTGTAAATAAATCTCCTCGTTCACATGTATCATGTCAACTTTTACTGTGATCCATCAACTCAGCTAAATGTATGCATTGTGTGAAGCTATGTCAATGAAAACATAACCTATTTACATGTATGCCTTTCAGTCAGACATAAAGCCACATGCTAGGATCCTAACATGAAAAAGGTGACAGATGGTGCCGTGGGCTACAACGAACTTACAGAGTCTCAAATACATGTATTGAACAGTTATCCATGCAAGTTAACATGTGGCATGTATGGGTCAGAACCAAGTGTCTGGAATTTTTCCAGATGAGAGCACCAGTACAACTAATATGTGTGGGACAGAAGAGGCACATTTAATCACTGACGGGCAGCTGTCAGTGTGCCAGGATACAGACCCTAAAATAGCTGATGTAATATGTGCCAAACTTTCCACCAATATTTCTGACAGACCTCAGCGATGGCAGCTAAGTTCCATACTTATCTATCCAGGATTCCGTATACATAGACAATGTGAATGGCTGGAACTGGGAATGGCAAATGTTTTGAGTAGCTGATGTCATATTGCAGATAATCTGACAGCTCCTTGGTCATGGGGAATACACATGGTCCTATTTGGCCAGTCCACACATGAGAACACCCAGACACTCAATCATCATGGAGAGATAATTGTCTAAAACTAACAGGATTTCATAAAACATTAAAAGAACATCATATTAAAACCTAACCTAGACACTACCTTACACTAAACTAACCTGAACTATCGTAACTTATCCCTACAGCTATCTATCCTAATCTAAACATAATTTAAACATGTAACGCCACACTCTAAACATTTTTCCGTTACCCCCTTAAGAGACAAGATACAAGGAGGACAATATAAACTAAGGATACACATGTACTAACCTAACCTATATCCTAAACACATATATATATTTTTTATTATTTTTTGGGAATATTTTTTATAAAGAAAGAAACCCAACATAACTCCCCACCAAACTCCCCCAAAAATAAATATTATACTAAAAGCCACCCCAAAACTATACTTACAGTAACCTACAACTAACCTAAACTATTTAACTATCTCTACCCACCTAAAACCCACTAAAACAGATAACAATAGAGAAAGGGAGAAGGGAAGGAACTAGGAGGCTGTGCTGCAAAATGTCAACATCCTCTTAAGTTTCTTTTTGCAGTACTTCAGCAACTTGTAGTTCCTGGCATTGTCCTTTTCCACTCTGTCCAATCTTGCCATCAGGGCTGCCATCTTCTGTCTCATGTCTGCCTCAAAGTTTGAGATTGTGGCTGGTGCAGGTGGCTGTTATGGTGCCTGATTATGGATAGGTGCAGCTGATGTGGATGGGGTAGGACCAGCGGAGGCCCCCCGGCCCCATATTTTTTCCCCGAAATGGCTTGCACATTTGTGGCCTGTAGCGGAGGTCCTCAATGTGAAAAGGCAAGCCAAGCCCCAGTGAATTTCTCTCTCCGATATTTCTTTGCCATCCTTTGGTACCAGGCTTGTGCCTCCATGAAGTGTGTGTATCATTCAGCCCTCTTCTCAAATGCATGTTTCTGTGCTGTGGTCCTATTGGCAGCTAAAATATGAGGAGAACATGGCATCAAATACAGCATTGGGTAGAGGTAGAACAAACATGCAATGTGCACAACATCCCTAGACGACAAATGCTATCGACCACACATTCCACAACACTGTCAAACTCCAAATCAATACTACACTTCCTACCAGCCATCTACGGTATCATGTACATATCACTGGGGTAACAGCTATCCATTGTTGTCCATCAGGGCCCAGAGGTAAGTGGAGTACTGCGTCCTTGGCAACATACTAGTGAGGATCAAGTGGTCCAACAAGCCCCAAATTACTGTGCCATTGTCAATAAGCGGCACAATGTATGCAGTCCACCACTTTGACACCCCTAGTTCTACAGCAAGCCTTGGCCAGGCATCATGAATGCAAGGTGGGGGATATCTGGTAGGGTGTGGGAAAGTAGCCTCTTTCTAGCATGGTTACCCCCACTTTTGGCCTGATTGTGAGTGTGATTCAGGGTGTTTTTACTGTGTCACTGGGATCCTGCTAGCCAGGACCCCAGTGCTCGTAAATAAAAAACTATATGTCAGTGTGTTTTGCCGTGCTCACTGGGATCCTGCTGGTCAGCACCCCAGTGCTCATAATTTATGGCCTAATGTATATGCCTGTGTAGTGCCTAACTGTGTCACTAAGGCTCTGCTAACCAGAACCTCAGTGCTTATGCTCTGTCTGCTTTTAAATTTGTCACTGTAGGCCAGTGACTTCCTTTACCAATTTCAATTGGCATACTGGACCCCCCTTATTAGTCCCTAGTATATGATACCTAGGTACCCAGGGCATTGGGGTTCCAGGAGATCCTTATGGGCTGCAGCATTTCTTTTGACACCCATAAGGAGCTCAGACAAACCCTTTCACAGGACTGCCATTGCAGCCTGAGTGAAATAACGTCCACGTTATTTCACAGCCATTTTACACTGCACTTAAGTAACTTATAAGTCACCTATATGTCTAACCTTTACCTGGTAAAGGTTAGGTGCAAAGTTACTTAGTGTGTGGGCACCCTGGCACTAGCCAAGGTGCCCCCACATACTTCAGGGCCATTTCCCGGGACTTTGTGAGTGTGGGAAGCCATTACACGTGTGCACTACATATAGGTTAATACCTATATGTAAATTCACAATGGTAGCTCTGAATATGGCCATGTAACATGTCTAAGATCATGGAATTGTCCTCCCATTCCAAAATCTGGTATTGGGGAGCCAATTCCATGCATCCTGAGGGCTCCCCCAGTACTGCCAAACGAGCTCTCTGAGGCTTGCACTGCGGCCACAGCTGCTGCCACCTTTCAGACAGGTTTCTGCCCCCCTGGGGCCTGGGCAGCCCAGTCCCAGGAAGGAAGAGCAAAGCATTTCCTCTGAGAGGAGGGTGTTACACCCTCTCCCTTTGGAAATAGGTGTTACAGGCTGGGGAGGGGTAGCCTCCCCCAGCCTCTGGAAATGCTTTGAAGGGCACAGATGGTGCCCTCCTTGCATAAACCAGTCTACACCAGTTCAGGGACCCCTTCTCCCCTGCCCTGGCGGGAACCTGGACAAAGAAAAGGAGAGTGACCCACCCCTGTCCATCACCACCCCAGGGATTGTTCCCAGAGCTCCCCCAGTGTGTCCCAGACTCCAGCCATCTTGCTTTGCAAGATGTGGGGGCACTCTGGAGGGCTCTGAGTGGCCAGTGCCAGCAGGTGACGTCAGAGACCCTTCCTGATAGGTATATACCTGATAAGGTAGCCAATCCCCCTCTCAGGGCTATTTAGGGCCTCTCCTGTGGGTTCTCTTCAGATTCTGCTTGCAAGTTTCCTTCAGGAATCATCTGCAACAACTTCAGACTCTTCTGACCCCGAATCAACCGCAGATTGCAAGGAAAGTTCAAAAAAGGGGTCCCTAGATTGGAGAGAAAACCAGGAAATCAAATCAATCTTTGTACAGACATGTCTCTCTCCTATGTATTTCTACATACAAACATCAATCACAAATATAACTAATTCTGAAAATAAATACATTTTATTATTAGTCAAAAAGTGCATAAGATAAAAAAAAAATCCATGTTTCCATGCACCGGAAGGACCAAATAAATCTCCAGTGGAGTGATGGTGTGACTCCCCTGCTCCAAGCAGGCATCTTCCAAGACAACAACCGGTACCCTGGGTTTCCTCTCACAATGATGAGCATTCTCCTAAGGACACAGATCATGGACATCATTGACATAGACTGTCCTGAGGTCCAGCTGAGACCTTGCCTTCTCTGAGAATGATGGCACCACTGTGTACTGTGTCTTCTTCACTTCCTGGGGCCTCTGTGCATTCTTTGCAAAGTTCCTTCATGCACAGCCTGGCCTAGGTCCCCAGCACTCCATCCTGTGATGCTCAACTTGCTGAGTTGTTCTCCGGCGGCGTGGGATCTTCTTTTGTTGTGCTGCATCAACTGCGTTTTGCACCTCATTTGAACCCGGATCCTGCGACTCCTGGGGGTGCTGACTGGCTTCCTGAGGGCTCTCTAAAGTGCTGAGAGCACCCTCTCCCTCCTCACATAGAGTTGAGGCCCCCAGGTCCTTCCTGGGTCCATCCAGCACCATTTTTGACAGAAAATGCACTTTTGTCATAGCCAAGGCTTGTTGGTAACTTCCAACACAAAATCTCATCTGCAACAATCTTCACGCCGCAGGACTTCTTTTGCATCATGCAGGAATCCGCTGGTATCTTCCTAGGGTGTATTACTTCAACTAACTGGCAAGTCTTCTTTTGCACCCCCTCCTGGGCTGGCAGGGGCTCCTGTCCTTCCTGGAACTTCTTTCAACTTCTGGACTTGGTCCCCTTCCTTTGCAGGTCTTCAGGTCCAATAATCCAGCAGTTGTTCTTTGCAGACTTGGTTGGCTGCTGCAAAGTCCCAAAAACGAGGTGTAGGTGTAGTGTGTCCTAAGGAAACTTGCAGTACTTTATTCCTGCTTTTCTGGGCTCTGGGTGGGGTAATTTACTTACCTTTACTGTATTCTTACTCTCCCAGCAATCCTGCACACACTACACTTGTCTAGTGGGGAATTCATCATTCACATTCCACTTTTTTAGTAAATGGTTTGTGTTGCCCCTAGACCTATTTACTCCCATTGCATTCTATAGGATTTCCTACTGTTTGCATTGTTCTATGACTAATTACTTGTCTAATTTTGGTGTCTAGTGTATATATTGTGTATAATACTTACCTCCAGAAGGAGTATTGTCTCTAAGATATTTTTGGTACTGTGTCACCCAAATAAATACCTTTATTTTTTGTAACACTGAGTATTGTCTTTGCTTGTGTATAAGTACTGTGTAACTATAAGTGGTATTGCATGAGCTTTGCATGCCTCCTAGTTCAGCCTAAGCTGCTTTGCTATAGTTAACTCTATCAGCCTAAGCTGCTAGAACACAACTACATTCACTAACAAGGGATAACTGGACCTGGTGTATGGTGAAAGTACCCAAGATACCCAATACAAACCAGGCCAGCCTCCTACATAGGGGGACAGGAAACTTGCCAAGTTTAAGGTCTGTCAATGCATCATTCATGTCCTTGGGTTCCTGCTCAGAGCACGTGTTACAAGGGGGCACACCATTGCTCATAATGGGTGCCCATGTACATTACCCTGTGGCATGGTATGCGAATTGTGTAACGTGGCACACACATGGTGGCTGTATGGGTGCCCTAGTGGGCACAGGAAGATTGGAACTGCACTGGGTGCAGCTACAGTGTTCCTACTTTTGAACATCATGTGCACATGCATGTCAAACATCTCCTAAGTACCAGGTATGTCCCACATCTATCTGGAGCAGAGTTGTATACTCAACTGACTGTTGCCAGTACAATAAGGCCCCTTGCACGACCTCTGCCTCACTTAAATTCTGAAGAGTAGTGAGGCACCAGTGGTGCCAGTGTCTCCTACATAAGCCCCCCAGAGACCTCAACACATGTACATCATCTGTACCATTTCCTGAGTAACTGAAAGCTACGTGTGGAACACAGTGCTGTAAAATGTGCTGTGACAAATATGTTGGCAACAGGCATGCTGTGCACATAAACAGCACCTCTGACACATATCTTGACTGATATCACTGTGTAAGTGGGCATGCTTTCCTTTTCCTGTCACCCACAATTCCATAGCAGCACACGTTGGTACTTGTGCAACAAGCATACAACAGCAACAGAACACAACACAAAACTCTCTAAAACCACCACTCCTCAACCAGCACCAGCTCCACACTCCCTCTCACAGACAAAAAGACTGTGAAGTAAAAGTGAAATCACTGTACCACATATGCAGCTAGGAAGCCATGTTTCATCACTTCCTGGGCATGTGTGTCAAGTTTTCTAATATGAGTCTTTTTTTTTACGCATGACGGTCTTGCATCAATTTTTTCACATTGAGAAAACAAAGCCTCATGACTTGCGACTGACTCGCTGGGGCCAGACATAGGGGGTCATTCCAACCTCGGTGGTAAAAGGCGCTTACCGCCGTGCAGAAGACCGCCATAACACCGCCGCGGCCGCGGTAAACTGCCACGGTCATTCTGACCCACAACAGGCAAACCGCCAAAATACAGACATCCACAAAAGTCCGCCACACCAAAGGCTAGCGAGAAACTGGCGTAGACCAAACCTCCACCATCACGCCAACAGAAATACGCCCACACTATCACGACACACGAATCCACGTGGCGGTCTTTCAACCGCGGTATTCCATTGGCGGTACACACCGCAGCGCTCAAAATACACACACACTTACAAAACACAGCCACATTGGATAATTCGAAATACACACACCTGATACACATACAAACAATACTCCCACACACTCAACACAATATAAAACACACACCCACATCACCCACAAACCCCCACTCCTAGAGATTCGTGAACACGCACAGAGATAAGAGACCCGAGCACCCAGACGCGCAATTCACTGTCACCCAGCAATATTACCACGCACTTAAAACTACACACCAATACACATCACCACACTTAGTACCACACAATCCACACCACACATCACCCAAACCACCCCATGGCACCGCAAAGACACCCCAGGTTTTCTGAGGCTGAACTCAGGGTCATGGTGGAGGAAATTGTACGGGTAGAGCCACAGCTCTTCGGGACACAGGTGCAGCACACCACCATTGCCAGGAAGATGGAGCTATGGAGCAGAATAGTGGACAGGGTCAACGCTGTGGGACAGCACCCAAGAAATCGGGACGACATCAGGAAGCGATGGAATGACCTACGGGGGAAGGTGCGTTCCATGGTATCCAGGCACAACATCGCGGTGCAGGGGACTGGCGGCGGACCCCCACCTCCTCCCCCAGAATTTACAACATGGGAAGAGCAGGTCTTGGCGATCCTGCATCCTGAGGGCCTCGCAGGAGTAGGCGGAGGAATGGACTCTGGTAAGGCAAATCTTAACTACTTCATCCACCCCACCAGCATGCCAACTCATACCCCCACCCTCACCCCCACCCCCATCACACCTACTCCTTGCAAATGTCTCACCCTCACAACCCACCCATCCCAACACCAAGCCCTGCATGCAACCACAAAGCATGGACACCCATCACCTAAGCATGCCCACTGCACATACCCATCCCCCCCCCAAACCACCGTCACAAAAGCCCCCACACAGGAATGCAAGCACAGGGGTACACGGGCACCCACCCATTGCACGCTATGGCACACACAGAAGCAATAATCATACTTTTATACCCCTGCAGGACCCGAACGCCACGTCACCGCGCAGGAGGGTCCACAAATGTCCACTCCACCCCCAGAAGAGGCCCACAGTGATGACAGCAGCTCTGTCTCCCTGGATCTAGATGACCAGCCCGGCCCATCGGGGACCTCTGGACAGTCGGTTCCCCTCAGACAGCCACAGGCCACAGCAGACCTTCCCCCCTCTGGGAACACCAGCACAGCACCCACACAGCGGGCCCATATCTCTGTCCCCAGGACACATCAATCAGCGGTGTGTCCACCACTACAGGGCACCCAGGTTAACCCACCACCCCAACAACAACAGGGACCTGGGGGCAGTGGTAGTGGGCACACGGTCCAGGGGACAGAGGCACAGGGAAACAGGGGAACTGGGAGGGCTGCTGTGCGACAGGGGGGGGACAGGCCCAGGGAACCCACTCTCCACGAGGCCCTCTCCTCCATCATGGGAGCATACCACCACTCCCAGGAGACGATGGGGACGGTCCTGGCCAGGTTTCAGGAGATCCAGCTTCTGCAGGAGCAACAGTATATGGGGTTCAGGGCAGAACTAAGAAACATCAGTACCGCCATTGGCACCATCGTAGTGGCTCTGAATCAGGTTGTCACCACATTGCGGGACACTGTTGCACCACAAAGGGCCCCTGACACTAGCATGGACCAAGAACTGCCTACCACCTCCGCCGGAGCTAGTGGACAGGAGGCCCCGACACAAGACCAACAGGCCACCAGAACCCCATCCCATGCAGAAGGAGAACCACCCCGCAAGCGGGCCCTGAGATCCAGGAAGAAGACAGAGTAAGATGCCAAGACCCCCGCCAGCAAAGAATACCTCCCTGATTGTCATCCCACTGTCCCACATTGACACCCTGTCCAACCTTACACTGCCCCTGCTCCACTTTCCACAGGCATCTGGACAATGCACCAGTGATACTGATAGTCTGGACTCTGCCATGGACAATCCTCCACCATCACACCTCAACGATTTGCAACCACCCACCAATTTAGAGCACTGTAATAAACACACTTAGGCCCGTATTTATACTCCGTTTGCGCCGAATTTGCGTCGTTTTTTTCGACGCAAAACCAACGCCAACTAACGCCATATTTATACTATGGCGTTAGACGCTTCGGGCGCCAAAGTGCCCGGAGTGTGCGTCATTTTTTAGCGTGAACCCCTTCCTTGCGTTAATGAGATGCAAGGGAGGCGTTCCCGTCTTAAAAAATGACTCCCAGGCCTTTACGTGGTATTTATACTCCCGGGCAAAAATGACGCCCGGGAGTGGGCGTGGCCAAAAACGGCGCATTTGCGCCGCTTTTTAACGCCTGGGTCAGGGATGGCGTTAAGGGACAAGTGGGCTCAAAATGAGCCCACAGTGCCCTCCCCTGCCCCCAGGGACCCCCCCTGCCACCCCTGCCCACCCCAGGAGGACACCCAAGGATGGAGGGACCCACCCCAGGGACATTCCGGTAAGTTCAGGTAAGTATTATTTTTTATATTATTTTTTTTTTGGGTGGCATAGGGGGGCCTGATTTGTGCCCCCCTACATGCCACTATGCCCAATGACCATGCCCAGGGGACATAAGTCCCCTGGGCATGGCCATTGGGCAAGGGGGCATGACTCCTATCTTTACAATGATAGGAGTCATGTTGATGGGGGATGGGCGTCGAAAAAAAATGGCGCAAGTCGGGTTACGACGATTTTTTCGACGTAACCTGACTTGCCCCATTTTAAGACGCCCATACGCCATTTTCCCCCTACGCCGGCGCTGTCTGGTGTACGTGGTTTTTTTCCACGCACACCAGGCAGCGCCGGTCCGCTTGCGCCGGCTAACGCCATTCCATAAATACGGCGCCCGCATGGCGCTTCAGAATGGCATTAGACGGCGCAAAATTTTTTTACGCTAAACTGCGTTAGCGCAGTTTAGCATCAAAAAGTATAAATATGGGCCTTATTGCATAAAACAATCTGGAGTCTGGCTGTGATTTTGTACAAATGTATTAGACATTACCGTGCCAAATGGCGTATTCACATTGTGATGCCAACATACCAATGTCACACAGCTGTAGTCCATGGGGAAATAAAGCAGATGTCACGCAGTGGGGCCCACATCTCTGAAATGGAAAGGGAAAGTCACAACTCAGTTACCATACACTGGGGGAAAAGGTCGTCCTCTTCGCCTTCCTCCTCTTCACTCTCCACAGGCTCCACAGCTGCTACAACACCACCATCTGGACCATCCTCCTGCAGAAAAGGCACCTGGCGTCGCAAAGCCAGGTTGTGAAGCATACAGCAGGCCACGATGATCTGGCACACCTTCTTTGGTGAGTACATTAGGGATCCGCCAGTCAAATGGAGGCACCTAAACCTGGCCTCCAGGAGGCCGAAGGTCCGCTCGATCACCCTCCTAGTTCTCCCATGGGCCTCATTGTACTGTTCCTCTGCCCTTGTCCTTGGATTCCTCACTGGGGTCAGTAGCCATGAGAGGTTGGGGTAACCAGAGTCTCCTAATAGCCACACACAGTGCCTCTGGAGTTGACCCATCACGTAAGGGATGCTGCTATTCTGCATGATGTACGCGTCATGCACTGACCCAGGGAACTTGGCATTAACATGGGAGATGTACTGGTCAGCCAAACACACCATCTGGACATTCATGGAATGATAACTCTTCCTGTTCCTGTACACCTGTTCACTCCTGCTGGGGGGGACCAAAGCAACATGTGTCCCATCAATGGCACCAATGATGTTGGGTATATGTCCAAGGGCATAGAAATCAGCCTTCACTGTAGCCAAATCCCCCACCTCAGGGAAGACGATGTAGCTCTGCATGTGTTTGAGCAGGGCAGACAACACTCTCGACAACACCTTGGAAAACATGGGCTGGGACATCCCCGATGATATGGCCACTGTTGTTTGAAATGACCCACTTGCTAGGAAATGGAGCACTGACAGCACCTGCACTAGAGGGGGGATCCCTGTGGGTTGGTGGATTGGTGACATCAGGTCTGGCTCCAGCTGGGCACACAGATCCTGTATAGTGGCTCGGTCAAGCCTGTATGTCAGTATGACATGTCTTTCCTCATTGTCGACAGGTCCACCAGCGGTCTGTACACGGGAAGATGTCTCCATCTCCTCGCATGTCCCAGCGGACGGTGCCTATGAAGGACAACAGCGAGCACAGAGTCAATCAACCCACAGGTACGTAACCACAGCTTGCACATAACACGATTCCCAATGCATTGAATGGCTTGTATGAGTGTCGATGCAAGGCCTAGGTATGTGTGACGCAGTAGAAAATAAGGCATGTGGGCCCTTGAAATGGCGGCTGCCTGACCTCTGAAGTGCCACAATGGGATGTGAGGTCAATGCGTTGGCGTGGGACACCGTGGCGGTAGGCGGTCGAAGACCGCGGCGCAAAGCAGCATTGGTTAACATTGAACCCTATGGGTCTCAGGAGCCAATGACGATGTGCGACGGCGGTCGCGGTACGCACCGCCGCGGTACGCACCGCCGTGGGCGTGACCGCCATTTTCTATCTGCTTAATCACTCGATACCTGATCTTCCACAGGAGAGGATCTACACTGCAAGTGCTGCTGTGACCACGGTCTGGAAGAGACAATGGCTCATGCGACTGGGGAAAGGGCCCCTGCCTTCACTGCTCAGGAGTTGGAGAAACTCGTGGATGGGGTCCTCCCCCAGTATGCGCTACTCTACGGTCCTCCAGACCAACAGGTAAGTACACTGGGACCATGCTTTGTGGCCAATGCCTGTGTTGAGTCGGGTGGATGAAAGATGGTGGTGAGGGGAGCGATTGAGGCATGCATCAAACGACAGATGAGAGCATGTGCCACATGGCAAGGGTGGGGATGGGGGGGCCACTCACATTGAGCATGCAGAAGGTGATGATTATTCTTCTCTCCCTGTACATGTCACATAGGTCAGCACCCACCAGAAAATCAGTATTTGGCGTGCCATCACCAAGGACGTCCGGACCCTGGGGGTCCACCACAGACGGGGCACCCACTGCAGGAAGAGATGGGAGGACTTCCGACGCTGGAGCAGGAAGACGGCGGAGGCTCAGCTGGGGATGGCCTCCCAACGTGGGAGGGGTGCCAGTCGTACTTTGACCCCCCTGATGTCCCGGATCCTGACGGTGGCCTATCCCGATTTGGATGGGCGCGTGAGGACATCACAGCAGACACAAGGGGGTGAGTACACTCAAATCCTGGTGACTTTGCGCGCAATGGAGGTGTCTGGGTGGGGGAGGAGGGCTGTGGGTATCTCTAGGTCAGGGCGATATCTGTAGGCTAGGCCCCTCCATAAGGCATGGCCCTGTGCCCCCGCCCCCCACCTCAGTAGGGTGCAAAGTACAGCTATTCATTGCCCTGTGTCATGTATGTGAGCAGAGGTTGCCCATAGGCTTGTAGGCCATGTCCCACAGATTGCGTAGTCGACCCAAGTGCGCGGCGTAGTGCAGGGGGCTTCTGTGTCTGTCCTGTCCGCCAACGGTGTCGCCAATGCATGCACTCAACATTTCTTGATTTTTCCCCACCCCCCTTTTTTGTTGTCTTCCTGTTCATTTGTGCATTAGCATCATCAGGCTGAGGAGAAGTGGCATCGGAGCACGAGAGAGCTGCATCTCACATGGCCATGGCGGGCCATGCAACTGACTCAGAATTCACCAGTGAGACGAAGGGCGAGGGGAGCTCCACAGCGGGGACTCGTGCGGATGTCAGTGACAGCGACTCGTCCTCTGAAGGGAGCTCCCTTGTGGTGGCGGCAACATCCGTGCCCCCCGCAACAACAGGTACAGCCGCCACCCAGTGCACCAGCACCGTCCTCCCAGCAGCCCCTCAGCGTTTGCCCCGTGCCCGCTCACCCAGGAAGGTGGGCATCTCCTTCGCCCAGGCACTTCAGCCCTGCCCCTGTCATCCCTGCTGCCCTCAGTGAGGAGGTCATTGACCTCCTGAGGACGCTCATTGTTGGGCAGTCTACCCTTTTGAATGCCATCCAGGGTGTAGAAAGGGAAGTGCACCAGAGTAATGCATACCTGGAGGGCATTCATTCGGGTCAGGCTGCCCATCAGCGATCGTTCAACACTCTGGCCTCAGCACTGTTGGCAGCAATTGTCCCTGTCTCTAGCCTCCCCCCTCCAACTTCCTCCACCCATACCCAATCCCCTGTACCTCTGCCTATCCCAGACACACCATCAGACCAGCCTGCACACACCTCAACACCCAAGGGAAGCTCAGCCAGACATAAGCACCACACATCACACAGGCATTCACACAAGCAACATCCACATGCAAACATACCAACACCCACTGCCTCCACTGTGTCCCCCTCCTCCTCGTCTCCCTCCTCCCTCCCTGTCACATCTCCACTCACACCTGCATGCACAACATCTTCAGCCACTACATCCATCACCAGCACACCCACCAGAACCCCCCGCACACGTGCAGTCACCACCCCCACTACCATTCACACATCCCCTGTGTCCTTTCCCAGTGTGTCTGTCACCCCCTCTTCCAAGCTACACAAACGCAGGCAGCCACCCACCCAACAGCCATCCACCTCACGACAGCCTCCAGCCCAAGCACCTGCACCCAAAGACAGCAGACTTCAAACTCCTACAACCACAACCTCTTCCTCCACTCCCATACCTACTACACCTACCCGTCCCTCTCTTCCTAAACTTATTTTCCTTTCCAAACTTGACCTCTTTCCAACAACTCCCCCACCCTGTCCATCTAATAGGACTCCAGTCAGCACCTCAGCCACCACAAAAGCGGGCCCTATGAAGACAGTCTGCGATGGACTGTGGAGTCCCCCACCCTCAAGGGCAGCCAGCTCAGTAGGGAGCCAAGGCACGGGCAGCCCACCGCCGCAAAAACATGCGAAGATTGTCAGTGTCCGGCGCGAGAGGCCTAACACACCTGGGACCAAAATCCCTACCATGGCTCTGGCAGGGAGTGTGGTGCCACCTGGCACACCGCCAAAGGTGGGGAAGGGCCACAGGCGACCAGGGAAGGCTGGGAAGGGCAGCACGCCCGACAAGACTGCCAGCAGCCCAGCTGTGCAGGAGGGCCCCGCATGCCCCATCCCAGGTGGGCAGGAGGACACCAACAGGCCCGGTACTGCAGCCCAGGAGGGCCCCACCAGGCCCATCCCAGGTGGGCAGGAAGGCGCAGCCAGCCACAGGTCAGGTGGCGAATGACCTCCACGCCATGGGCTGATCCGCTGAACTGGGCACTCATCCGAAGCACCGCTGAACTGGGCCCTTCATCTCAAGCACCGCTGCGCTGGGCCCTTCATCTCAAGCACCGCTCCACTGGGCACCGCTGTCTCAAGCACTGCTGCGCTGGGCCCTTCATCTCAAGCACCGCTGAACTGGGCCCTTCATCTCAAGCACCGCTCCGCTGGGCACCGCCGTCTGAAGCACCGCTGCACTGGGCCCTTCACCTCAAGCACCGCTGAACTGGGCCCTTCATCTCAAGCACCGCAGGCCCATTGGCGGAAGGGGCAGGCCCGCATCTGTGTCGGGCAGGGCTGCAGGAAGCACTCTGGGCACTAGTCCCCCTCCAGTACCAGTGGAGACTGATATTGACTTGAGAGACTGTGGCTTTGCACTCCCCAGGATGTAACAGTGGGCAAGCCACCCACTGTATAGACTTGAGAGACTGTGGCTTTGCACTCCCCAGAATGGCACAGTGGGCAAGCCACCCACTGTACTGACTTGAGAGACTGTGGCTTTGCACTCCCCATGATGGCACAGTGGGCAAGCCACCCACTGTACAGACTTGAGAGACTGTGGCTTTGCACTCCCCAGGATGGCACAGTGGGCAACCCACCCACTGGAGAGACTTGAGAGACTGTGGCTTTGCACTCCTCAGGATGTAACAGTGGGCAAGCCACCCACTGTATAGACTTGAGAGACTGTGGCTTTGCACTCCCCAGAATGGCACAGTGGGCAAGCCACCCACTGTACTGACTTGAGAGACTGTGGCTTTGCACTCCCCATGATGGCACAGTGGGCAAGCCACCCACTGTACAGACTTGAGAGACTGTGGCTTTGCACTCCCCAGGATGGCACAGTGGGCAACCCACCCACTGGAGAGACTTGAGAGACTGTGGCTTTGCACTCCTCAGGATGTAACAGTGGGCAAGCTACCCACTGTATAGACTTGAGAGACTGTGGCTTTGCACTCCCCAGGATGGCACAGTGGGCAAGCCACCCACTGTATAGACTTGAGAGACTGTGGCTTTGCACTCCCCAGGATGGCACAGTGGGCAACCCACCCACTGTAGAGACTTGAGAGACTGTGGCTTTGCACTCCCCAGGATGGAACAGTGGCCATGGAGGCCCCTCGTGGATCTGGCGTCGTGGTCTCATCTGGCTGAGGTGCCCCCCCTTCCCTTCCCCCTGAGGTGCCTGTAGTTTTGGGATCTGATGCCCCTGCAGTGTTCTCTCCGTTGGAGTCAGGTATCCTGTGTGGGCTTTGCCCATGTGATTTGGGCCCAGTGGCCCACGAACAATGCCTGATACACATATCGGACTGGACAATTTATGTATATAAAGTTTTAGATGTGTGATATATTTTAAAGCCAGTCATACAATATATTCCAATGTTTATAATAATTTCCTTTTGTCTTTGCATTCTTCCAGGGGGTTTGGGGGGGTAACTGTGATGTGTTGCTATGCATTGATGTGTGTGTTGTAGTGGGTGAGGGTGAGGGTGGGTGTGTCGCATATGTGTGTCCCCGTAATTTTTTGCCTCCCCCCTCCCCTGTGTCGTAGGTGCAGTACTCACCGTTGTCTTCTGCGCCGGCGTTCGTGCTCCTGGTAGAGGAGCAGGAAGACAATCGCTGGGAGTATGTGGAGTTCGTGTTCCATGCTGTCCAGATTCCTCGTGGGGTGTATGTAGGTGAGCGTTTTCCGTAAGAAATGGCTGTTTCCGCCGTGTTTTTATCGGCGGGGCTACCGCCCCGGAAAAGGTGGCGGATTGGTGGGTTGTGATAGGGTGGGCGGTACATTGTCTCCCGCCTGTCTGTTGGCGGTGACCGCCGCACTGTTTGTTTGTCCCGCCGTGGCGGGTGGTGTGTTGAAGTGGCGGTCTCTGTTGGCGGTTTCCGCCAGGGTCGGAATTGCATTTTTTTTACCGCCAGCCTGTTAGCGGTTTTGCCCCCGCTTTAACACCGACCGCCAGGGTTGGAATGACCCCCACAATTTTTGGGGCGTTTGTGTCAAAAGATTTGACACATGATAGTCATGCGTGGTATTCCTTCCCATGAAGGCTGACAAGCCCTATGGACTTGCGGTTGATGCGCAGGGGGCAGGCGTCATTTTTTGGAATGTCGGAGTATGGAATATTGCTGCTTACGTCAGAATTTTTGAAGCATAAACATAATGCGTGGATTTTGTTGGAAAGGCTGACATAAATCTTATCTTTTCCTTCTCACCACCTGATTTTTTTTATGATCAACATGTAATTCCTTGTCCTGGTTTAAACGTTTAGGGACAAGTGTTTGAAGAAACAATATGTAGCATGACTCCTTCTGCCTCAGTTTCCTTTCTCTGTCCTCGCCCCATTCTGTCTTCTCTATTTGATATATTGCATAAAATTTCAACTTCTTCAAATCACTCAGATGCTGTGTCTCCATATGTTTGGCAATGGTATTGCTTTTGTCTGTATTAATTGTCGTTCTAACGTGTTCTAAAATTCTTTTTTTCAATTAACAGATGGTGCTCCCAATGTTTTGTTTCCCACATGGGCTCTCTATCACATATACCACTTATTTACTTCAGCAGGTCTCGGAGGGACAACACCCAAGAATACTCCTAAAAGAATTATGGCCTTCTTGGTTCACTTGTCCACTCTGTGAAGTCTCGTTAAGGTATTTATGGCCCACCATAGATCAGATTTCTAAGTTAGTGAGGAGAAAGCCCTTAGTCTTGATGTGAATTGTGACAGATCTCCCAGAAAGTCCAAATATTCAGGCTCTCATCAGGTAACTGGCTTCTGTGAGCCAATGAGACCCACCATTGGTAGGTGCAAAGTTCCGGCCTGGAAATATTTGCAATGCACCTTACCAATACACCTGGCAAATGCTGACTCATTCAACATTTCAGTTAAGAAAATAGAGATAACGAAAAGCCTAAGCCAGGTTCCTTCAAATGATGGAAACTAAATTAACGAAATGCTCAAGAGGCTGAGGAAGGAATGAAATGATCTACAAAAAACAATTAAAATTCAGTTTTAGGAAATAAAAGTAAGCTCTCAAAACCTGTGTAGGGTAACAGGATTTTGTTTTTGGCACAGAAAGCAATCAGTGCCTCTGAATTTACTCAGGAGAGACTCAATAGTAGCCGCAAGTGCAAAAGAAGAGCAACACGTAAATCGAAATAAAATGTTCAACTCTTCAGAGCTGATCCTTTGGGTACCAGTGTCAGTGACAAGTGACAAGTGATAAGTGGGGATCATCACTACTCCAGCTGTTGACCACTGCAGTACTTCCAGTGATGAGGTCCCTTGGATTTCCCTGCATCGGCATTCATCGCCTGAAGGCTCTTCTGCACTCCCCACACAGGGCCTCATTCTAAGTGCTTTGATGTGGGGGTGTTAATTCAACACCCCCAGAGAGATTGATACAAATGGTTCTGCTAAATCAAAACTAAGGCCTCACATGACGAATCTGAGAATCTCCTGAGCACTGAGGAATTACTTATGGGATTGATGATGCTAGATTTAATTTGTCCAGTAATTCTTAATTCTCAACCACATCTTTACCTATAGATTTGTGCTGCTTTCAGAATCCAATATTTCCAGTGGAAACACAACAGGCCCACATGTAGCTTTCCAGACCTAGTGCTTAATCTGTAAATACAAATACCTTCCCAAATGTCTTCATAGCACCAGAGCTGCTGAGTGCTGGAGTTTCCAAATACAAATGCTTTCTAGTTTTGATTTCACCTCATGCCTCTTTTGTCCACTACCATGCACTTCCTGATTCTTTTGCTGGCTCTTGCAGGTTCTTTTTCATCTCAATTCTGAAATCATCATTGGTTTATTAGACCAAAATAAGGACAATGGCTTCTTCAGTATTAGAAGCAAAAATGTTAAACCCCAGGACTGCTTCGTCTCATGGAGATTTGTGGGAGTCTACAGGGCTGATTTTATCATGCAGCTTAAGTGCGGCACTGTGTTGCATATAAGTTTGTCGGCTCAGCAATACTGTTGAAAACCGCATCATCAATAAGAGTTGGAGGAAATTGTTTGGCTAAACCTTTTCTGTATTTACTCTACACTGTGCAGCACCACTAAGGGCAGACAAAGCAGGCTGCACCACGATAGGGTCAGCCCAGGCTTCAGCACTTACATTGGGGATCCCTTTGGCCCCTGGATGCAATCCAGCTGGCTCGTCCTGATAAGCCAGTTTTTATGCACTACTTGTGAATTTGTAATTTTATGATTCCTCACGGACAGAAAACTCACTGTCAGAATCTTGAACTGGGTCCTCAACCTCAGAATCAGAGTCTGTCTCACAGCCATGTTAGGAGGCAGACTCAAAAATCAAACCAACAACCTGCTAGGCGGTCAGTCTGCGAGCATCCATAATGCGCACAAAAAAAACTGGTGACAAAAGAATAAAGAGTACACTGCATTAAATTAGAACTCAACAAACTGTGGGTATATGAAACAGAAAATATGTCTACTTAAATAGAGATCTGGAAAGAAACTATAAATACAAACCATACAACAGATGTTCTATAATAAAAACATATCTCACTTGCCAAGGATGGTTAGATTGAGGATGAGCTGCACAGACAGGCAAAAAACAGACAAATTTCATTAGTGAAAAAGATAGAAAAAGCAAAAAATAACATTATTATAGGTCTGGCAAAAAGCTCAGGTATATTTTGCAAAACAATACAATATAAGCTAAAATGCTGAAAGTGCTACAAAAGTTAAAAAGCCATTCAAACAGTCACTGAAAGGATTGCAGTGAGCCATGGCAAACAAAAAAAAAAACAATCAAAAAGCATGCTTCAAAACAAAACACACTCCAACATTTTCTGAAAAATGTGAACCAAATTCCACAAACAATTTACAAATGCCATTTAAAACATACAAAAGGAAAGCACACATCTGCAGGAAAATATTCAGGGAAAACAAACAAACTCACAACATATAAATAAAGTCAGGCCCAATAATAAAAAAAGGAAAGAAAACATTTAATTCCCACGACTAACCATAGAGAGACAAAGAAGTACCTGGTCAAAGCAACCCCTCCCACCTCAACCTTGCTCCCATTGCATTTTAGAAATTGTAGTCCTGCACTCCCAGTCAAAAGTACTATATTCCAAAAAGAGGCGTAAAATGAAGTAAGTCTAGCATTCAGAAACAGGCAGAAGAAACACACTGCACATCACAGTCCCTAGTGAATTACAAGAATTATCCACCCCTTTGAGGATAAGTTTATGATTTGTTGCCCCTAAACATTATTTGCAGGTGAAGAAAACCTAGGCTGAAAATGCTCTTCTTCTCCACTAAAAGCAGTCTGGTGGTCTAGTGGGTTTTGGTTTTACCCAGGGGCAGAATAGCACCAAGAGACTGCAGATGTCCTTATGGGCAGAAACCAAAATTAAAAATGACCCCCTTGAGGGAGTGACCCTTAGCCAGGGCGCCTCTCGTCACCCACAAACATCCTAATTGCTGGTGTCTGGTTGGATTCTATCTTCGCGGAGTCAGATCGGCCTCAAATACCAGCCAGTATGTCGCCTGAGGGGTGGAGACTAAAATGTAAATAAATTGCCCCTTTGGTGAGTGACCCTTAGCCTGGGGGCCACTCTCAATCAATAATCTACCCTGGTTGCCTAGTGGGCCTTTCCTGCTACAGGACTGAAGTCCCTCCCACAATCCTGCAGCAGGGAAGACCAAAATAGAGGCACAGGGTGGGGGGAGAAAAACATTTCCCCTGATGTGTTTTCTCTGATGTCATGATCTTGCAAAATGGGGGGCTGAGGTGATAGCAGAACACCTTCTTTTGCCATTCCGCTGAGAGGAAGGGGGGGTGGTTTGCAGTAAGGGGGGAGCACTTCCCCTGAGGGTAGGTGCTAGGGTGTGCTGAACATTTCCTTAGCACCTGGGAATCGGTGATAAGGCCGTGTCCAGCGCGTCTTTTGCACCCAGGCAGCTGAATACTAACCATTTATTTTACCTGCACTTTGGACGTCCAGTTAGTTGATGGCTTATTTTCCATCTGCCTGTGATTTTGATTGAATAGTGATTTATTCTTGTCTCCATCACAAATAATAGTAATGGTAAAATGCATGGCAGAACTGAAAGGGTTGTTATTTAAAACTCATTTCTATTAAAACGACCACATTAGTGAATAATATTTTTTTAAATGTTAATTTTGAAGGCGAACGTTTGGCAGCCATATTTTGTTTTTCTTTTTTGTGGCAAATGCTTACAATAAGAAAAAAATAAAAATGAATTAACCATTGCACAGCCTCCCAAGGCTAGAAATGTTTCCTTTGCCACTGCATGTGTTTTACTGTGCCCCAAATTTTGAATCTGTGTACCAATGCTTTGAAAATATGTGAACTATATATACATTTGCAATAGCGTAATGTGGGCATTCGCTCAGCGCTAGGCTATGGTTGCAAAGCGGGTCCCTTAGGATTTGATGCAAAGCGGATCAACTAAAATAGCGTTGACATGGCTTTGTGTAAAAAAGTAATCGCAAAAAAACCTATTCTAATTGGGCAAGTGGAATATTGCGTGATCATCCCACATGGACTTTACGCGACTTATACCTTGTTAGTTGTCATCACTCTCGAGTGCAAGTTTTACACAAGACACCGCTGCTCCACCTTAAAGCCTCAGCACACCGATTAAATGCTGCACTATACCAGCATCTTTTGGGTCACTACTGCGGTGCTGCAATTTTTCATGCATTGCTCCACTGTGTGAACAATATTCAATCTGGGCCTAATAGCCTCATTTTGATGGTCAGACAATTTTAGGTGCAAATAGTACGCTGGGTTGGTGAATTAAGTTCTAATTGTTAGGGATGGGGGAATGTTTCATTCCACCTGCGGAATTGGCGTAATTTTTTGACTCCGCATTACTCTTGTAATGTGGAGTTCCGGCCAAATCCCACCAATTGCCACATGGCGGTATTTTTTCCCGCATGGCTCCAGAAATGAGCGAGTGAGCTAGCGTCAGTTTCTAACTTGGGAAGTTGCCATCAGAGGGCTGCGTTTCAAGTAGATTTGCTGCCGCCCCAGTAGATTTTCCACTTGAGCGGCAGCAAAATCACCTTGAATGGCTGCACATTGTTGTGCAACCCATGGCGCCATTCTCGCTGATTTTTCCGTGCAGCACACACTAGTGTCGCTAAATTGCAGCATGAGCAGTGCGACATGCAAATTTTCTGTCCATTTGCAAACTTTTGCAATCTTGCAGAGTTTTTATGTAACTCTATGGAATTCCACGGAGTCAAACTCCACGACTTTAACTCACCCCTACTAATTGTATGAATCCCCCTTCCACTGTGGGAAAACAAAGAACTCAGCAGTGTGCCTGAATGATTTTCACAAAATATTGCCTGGTGAAAATTGTATAGGTAAAAATCCATGGGGTGGGAACTAATGCATCAGTTGCAATCCTGATTCCAGGTCAAACAGGAGTTTTCAAGGGCAGAATAAAGCTTATAGTGCCTGATTTAGAAGTTGATAATAACAGAAAATTCTATGGATTCCCAGGAAAATCCTAAATCTGGAAGAAATAACAAGGGGGAATTTCCTCCACCACAGTATTATAATGGTAGAACAATATTGCTGTCAAATTTCCTAGGTTTCTGCGACAGCAGGTCACCCAGTCCAGGGTTCCTTATCTTTATGGGACTAAACATGCTGCTTTGATAATTGGAAAAGCAGGACTACAAATCCCAGAATGCAAAACCATGAACTGGATGAACTACTTATGCATGGAACTGGGAAAGGAGAATTCTGCAATACATTTCTTGGGTGGCTTTGCCTCCACATTTAGGACTTCCTGTAGAAATGGGCACATTTTCTCCTACCATCCAATTTGGACCTGGAATGGTCATAAGAAGAGTATTTGCATTTTGGGGCATGTAGTACTGTTTTATGATGGAATATACAAGGCTACACGTCTCAGAGTTCCAAGAAAAATCATGGACTAGATCAGCACATCACATACGGATCTGGGAAACAGCCAAGGCTGGTCTGTGATGAGAAATGCATACCATAACCCCAAAGCACTACCAGCATTATATTCTCCAAGCCCTGCCAAGTTGCCAAGGTCGATGCTCTAGTCCAGGGTGATTTTTGGGATTCTGGGACTTGTAGTCTTGTTTATCCCATTACAAAACATGACTTCAAGTCCCAGAATTCAAAGGGAAAAACCTGGACTGGAGCAGTACATCACGCACGGCCCTGGGAAACTTGACAGCTATGTTCTCCTGAGAAACCACTGTCTCCCCTCTTATCAACGAGAGTAGCCTAGTTTGAACTTGGAAAACAAAGGCAATCAATTGAGGACTGCACTACAACATTTTTTTTTTAAAGAGCAGTGAAAAATGGGTTAAATATTTAATTAGGATTTATAATAAGACCAATAAATTTGTACATTTTTGTTTAAAACAAAACATTTCAAATATCAATATAGTACACTCATGAAGTAGTTTGGTTGACAAACGCAGTCCTTATTAACCAGAAAATGACCTATGGCAGTGCAGAATGTTTTCTTGCAGTGCTGCCCTACGCCAATGTGAAAAGTCAGGAATGCAGTATTTATGCAATATGGTGTGTTCCTATCCTTTCCCCCTGCGCTGGTGCACAATTTGCTGCCTTGCCCCACTGCAAGGCACCTTCGCACCACAGTGCAGTGGTGTCTGTGTTGCATGCAGGATTGCTTTTGCGCAGGAAGGGACACCTTCCTGCACAGAAACAATCCTGAGCTGCAGTTTTCTCTTTCTTCTGCAGCAAACATAGAAAGAGAAAAAAATCAGGAGAAATAAAAATATTTCTCCTCGTTGCGCCTACTTTGGGGAGGCGTAAGGTTTTGGTGCTGCCTCAGGTTTACGTCATTGCGTAAATCTGAGGCAGCGTCAAGCACCATGGGAACACCCACCACAAAGCCCATGGCACACCGCCCTCGAACAAGTTAGGGCAACGCAGTGACTTGAGCTGCTGCGACTTACTCCATATCTATGAGGCCATGAAAAGCCACGCAAAGTGGCTTTGTGTGGCCTAATAGATAGGGTGACCAGACTTTTAAAGTAAAAAAAGGGACATTTATTAAAAACAGAAAAAGGACTACACTTTTACTTCAGCCGAGCGGCAGAATGACAGAGCTTATCAGCATAGAATTACAGCATAGCACTAAGAAAATAAAGAAAATGCACTTTTTAAGGCCAGTATTGTGCTTGTAAATTAAATTGCATTCTTATAACAGCTGCTAACTGTCCTCGCTTTGGAAAATATTAAAAGGCACCTCCAATCGTTTTCAGTCAACCCGCTCTTAAAACTGCGACATGAGCTAAATTTCCCAAAATGCGTTGGAACAGCTGCCCAAAACCTGGGACTGTCCAGACAAATCCACGACGCCTGGTCACCCTACTCATAGATATGGTTGAGACATTTGCACCGCCGGAGCATAAAAACAAACTGACAGTTTAGTGGCACAAGCCCCTCATAAATATGCCCCATCATTTCCCTTTAAATAGAAGACACAGCAGTTGTTCAGGAATTCGAATAAAGGCGGCTGCAACCATGTGACGTACTCCACTGACGTAGGAACCTGTCAGTTTAACTCCTGGCACGCCAACAACTATTTTATGGGCCATATGTACGAACACATTTTCCCATTGACACAGAATGGGAAAAACCCTTTGCTACATCTGGCCCTATCTTCTTTAGGCCCGGATTTGAGACCAAATTGTGAGATGATTATGTATTTGATCATGAAATTAAAGACCAAGCAACAAAGGATAATCTTAATTTATATAACTCCTTGTTTCTTCTTTTAAATCTACGTGAAGGGGCGTTTTATCTCGAAACGCATATAGCCTGGTTTTAATGCAATGGTTTTAAGTAACTATGCAAATAAAGCATCTATCTATCTATAGAACATATAGGATCTAAAGATGTAAAACAGAAATGACTTTGGAAAGCCAGCCAAGCGTTGATAAATAACAGTGATACACTGATAAACTCAGCATATAAATCAGATTGATTACTGAATAGAAAACAATAAGAACTGAACTCAAGACAGCACAAGAAATCAATTAAAAAAGAACATTTGTTTTAAAAGGTCATCAAATACCATTCTTTGATGTTGTTTGTCTAGTGATCCAGGAGTGTGCGGCACCGAAAGGAATCCCTGTGTTTCTTTTTTTTTAATTTTGGATCTCAAATTTTCCTAGAATTAGAGGGAATGGTTGTTTCCTGCCTCATCTATTCAGACCTAAAACGAGGAATATACCAGAGGTACAAATATTCAAATACTGTCCTGCACTTGTAGAATATTTAACAATATCAACCACATCTGTGTAAACTTCAAGAAAATAAATCCACATCAGTTAGATGAACTGTTAATTGTGTAAATTAATGTCTATTTAAGGGCTTGTGGGTGTTGGAAATCTGCAAAGTACTTTGAGAATAAATTTTAACTGGAAGGAAATCCATAAAAGTTTCACATTTAGAAAAGCATAAATCCATTTTAAGGGTGTGGATGCAGAAGTTCGCCAGCTTAATTAGGGCAGGAGGGAATATATTAACTTGAAGGAGAATCTTACTAGAGTCTAAGAAATAAGACATTTTAATGAGACTAACTGAAGAGTGTGAACTTAAAGGTGCTACATGAAAGCATTTGACTCCTAGCTCAATCATTCAAAGTTATAGCCAGTTCTGGGAACACTCACAGATTCAGGTGAGTGTGGCACATGCGTAAAGTTGAATATTCACAACTGACTTTAATTGAGATGTGTTTGTGCATCAAAGTTTGACAGGTGGGTATGGTTACTTTCTCTATCAATACAAAAGTGAAGGCTCCTGAGCTCGTCAATGTCAGGGTGACATGATGGAAGTCCTTTTAAGATGCTCCCAGGCTCATCATCTTTACAGAAAGCTCCAAACATATACAAAAGAAGTACACAAAGCCGCATGCATTGGACTGGCCAGGTCCACGATGCTATGGGCAATAGAATCATGGTGACCACGGGGCAGCATCATCCATTGTCAACCTGAAAGCTATGAGCCTTGCAATGTGCTGAGGACTTGAGTGTACATCTGGGAATTAATTCAAGTACACTTAAAGTCACTTACCCCTTTGACTCTGAACATATCTCCATCAGACACTTGCTCCAGCATTTGCACAGACCTTCTGAGCAAAAATTAGTGTGACACTTCCCTTAGCCTTTGTGCTAGGCGCTACTTTTTGATGTATATTTACACAAAGCATTAAGCCAGTCACAGGGTTAAATGAAGGAAGTTAGGGCCACGAGATGCATCAACAACACACAGTTGCAGTCATTTCTACTGATTCATCAGCTATTCATTGCTTGATGGATCCATCCCTCTAGGGGTTCTCAATGGATTGGTTTTAGAATAAGGCAAGCTAAAGAGCCTTGATACTAGCAGCAGCAATCATTGGAGATACATCTTGGATGTCTGTCCATTTGCTTATGTTCACTGTTTCGCATTTTGGCACAGATGTTATAGCTTTCAAGAGAAATCTTAACCTACCTGTTTCATTAGGCACTTTCCATCAGTAAAGACATGCCTTTAACATCTGGACCATTCACAAACATGGCTTCTTACACAAAAGCAGAGCCTTGTAGTCCCAATGAGATAGAATTGCTATGCTGTGTTACCAGACTTGCTAACAACCAGCCACAAGAAGCTGAGAAGCCCGCAACCAGGCAGGCACAGATGCCAGGATACCAAGGGTCAGTGATTCCATCTTTAGTTGACTATGTTCAGGAGATGAATGACAATATGACTGTATTAATTGTGTGGCAACTATTTTTCAAGGCAGGAAGGGCACCTGATTATCATGAAATCAGAAGCATTGTTGATAACGGTGATATGGCAGGAGATGTCCTTCACGATCTCTCTACTGCATTCAGTACCAGGACAATCCCATGTACCATACTGTGGACCATGGTATCTTGACCCACCGTCTAGCAGAAAGAAGGATTGGTGCCCAGATCTCAACTTAGTTTGATCATTTCCAGAAGTCAGACCTTGTTGCTTCCTCCATATGGATCTGCTGAGGTCACGGGTCACTATGGAGTACCTCAGGGAGAACCCCTCCTCCCCCTCGCTATTCCATATCTATCCTCTATTTGACCTTATCCAGCACCAAGGCTGCACAGCACTATCCTATGCTCAATGCATTAGGCTGGATAGAAATGTTGTCATGAAGCTGGCTACTGGTGATGAGAGGGATTGTTACAATTACCCGTCTATACCGAACGTCATCCTTACACTCAGCCCACTAAAAAACTGCCAGCGACCATTAACCATATTTATCAGAATAGGGGTTTCTAAAGCCCTCCTGAAGGCTCCCTGAGTCTCAGTTTTCTGTAAGTTCAATGGTGAATCGCTCCAGAGCTTAGGTGGAAATAAATGTAATTATCCAATTGCAATCCAGATTTCAGTTTTTTCAGGATAATGAATAACAAGGAGAATGAAGAGCATTAGAAACATGCATTTGCAATGCAATGGGTCTCGTATTTGTGAGAGTTATTGGCGCTGTAAATGACATTGAGCCATATTACGACCCTTACGGAGGGGTTTCCTCCATCACCAATGTGACAGATATCCCGTCCGGCGTATTACGATCTCTATAGAACATGATGGGATCATAATACGGCAGACGGGATATCTGTCACATTTGTGATGGAGGAAACCCCTCCATCAAGGTTGTAATAAGTCCCATTGTCTTTTACCTATGTTCTTTTGGTTTGGAGTGTAGTGGATGTATGCCGGGTGCCACAGCAGCCCTCCCAGGCCTGTCGCTGCAGGAGAGAGGGCACAACAAGGCTGCCATTTTGGGATTATTTTTCCTCATTCCTACAGACTGCTGTGACATTACACAAAGGAGTCCAGAGGGTGATGGGGAAGCGCTCTGCGCCTGTGACAGAGACTGTGGAGGTATTCGAGTGGGGCCTCTGCAAACAGGAAGCATTGCTAATCCAGGGCTGTTACAGACAGCGCTTCCGGAAGTGGCATCTGAAAGGTCACAGTAACTGTGAGGGGGACTGTCATCAAAGTCATGACACCAGTGAATTCTGAGAGGAGGAAGTGATGGTGTTTGCTCCACTTTTGTTCCCTATGACACGCTTCTCTCACTGTGGCACGCCTCTGTTAGCTTCTTTGCACTACAGGGTTAGGAAAATGGTTGCCTCTACTAACCGAAGTCTATATGTAGAGGCCCAATTTACATCCAAAAGATAGATGTTTTTTTTGCCATCAAGCTTTAGGCTGTGAAGTGCTTTTCCACTAATTTGGAGACAACACCTTTTGCCATCTTCTTGCCTAGAACGAACCTATGTGTTTGGTTGGTGATCCTCCGGGGATTATCAAGAGCATGTGCTATCGCCTACTGTTAAGCTCTACTCAAGTCACTTGGCTAATGCAACCCCTGCAGAGGTCTTGACAGAACGAGAATGTCACAGATTATAATCCTGAAATAGCCTTGTTACCTCTTCATCTCTGCAAGGTTGATGCAAATTAATTATAGCGATTTTGTTAAGAATGGTACCTGCTTTGCAGCGCTATGAAATGACAGAACCTGTAATACCAAGCGATAGATAAAAAAAACGAGTTATTCCCAGACTGCCCCAACACGCACCAGACAAAGAACCCCAGGGGAGTGGTCACGGAGTAAGGGCCAGAGATGCTAGATTTGGAGATGAGGAGCACGGTTCAAGTATCGGTGCCGGCTCAACATCCTGTGATTCTGGGCAAATCACTTAATCTCCCCTTGCTACCAAAAATGAACGTGTTCTTGTGTAATGTAACCAGTGCTCATGTACAGCACTTTAATACCTTTTTATCGAGTTTGTGCTACATAAAACTGCAAAAATAATAAATAAACACAAAAGACCCCGCAGACATTGCAAAGAGACAGCAAGATGCCAGAAAACAAGGAAGAGGAAGAAACAACATACGGCCATGCAGCGCAAACGGGCGAGGCAAAAGAAAAAAATAGTGCACCACACTAAGGTATATGGCGATCCTGCAGTAATCCATGTAAAAGGGTCAGTCTCCAGGGCAGTCCAGTCTCATGTTTCTGGGTGAATGGTGTTGATGGTGATGTGTTTCAACTTCCTAAGGCGGACTGGACTTTATGGAGGTCTTCCTCAGAACTGGTACCATAGGGAAAATGGGGCCTGTTTTACAAAATAAAAGATCATTAAAAACCTTCAGTCCGTGGCCATAGCATTTTATGATGAATAAAATCCTTGCAAAAAAAATACTCCCACAGCACAACCGTTTCCTAGTTATTTGGAGACTACATCTGCAAAGAATACAGTAAAAGTATCTTTGTTTATATTGAGCCGATTTATTTTGTAAAAGAAACATGCAGCATCATGTGTAACTCCCTGTTGTTTTCACCTTCATTGTTTGCACTCGGATTATGCCAATGGTGCTGTTTTCTGAAAAGTATCGAACAATTATTAAAAAACAATGGGCAAGGTTTACACGCCCGTAGCGCCTCCTAGCATCCCCTTAGTGTCATTTTTTTTATGCTAAGGTGGGGCTAAGTAGGCCATTCCCCCATGCCATATTTACAAAGTGGCGCAATGCATGCATTGCTCCACTTTGCAACCCCTTGCGCCACATAATGGCTGCGCCAGACATAATGCATGCAAGGGGGGGTGTACCCCTGCGGGGAGGCCCACATAAATGGTGCAGTGAAATTTACAAGGTTTCACTGCGCCATTTTTTCCTTCATTTTTAACTCCTGCCCAAGGGCCTCCCTGTGCTTTGCTGCACTAGTGCCAAAAATGTTGATGCTGTTGTGGTAAAGACTGCCATGCTGCGCCAGTTTGTAAATACAGCACAACCATGGTGTCATTAGGGGGCGCCGGAGGACGCAGGAAAAGTGCCACATCAGGACCGATGCGCCAGTTTCTTGGGAATATGCCCCAGAACTTCTCAAACAGTTCCTTAAGGCCTGCCTTCCTAGTTTAGAGTACTTTGTCCAGGTTTCACTCTCTACCTCTGTCCTACAGCACTCTGGCCCAGTGCATAATCCACATCCTCTACGGTGTCTGACAGAGTGACATACTTGATAATCTCTCATGTTTGTCTCTTTGTTCTGGTAATCATGGGCGGTGTGAGCAGTGGGACCACACCGGGTGCCGATCTGGATTGGGAGGCGCTGACCTCAGGGTGGGCGCTGTGTTTAGAAACACGCAGCTGCTGAAAAGTTCCTTGTGCATCCAGCCTTCATGAAACACTTAAAATGTCAAGATACCTCTTGTGATTAATGTTCTTGCTAGGGAGAGAGATGGGAGTTTTCTCTAGCGGAAGCTTTGACTCACCATTAAGGAGGGTAGAGGGTTAATATGCCTGTTGCAAAGAACAGAACTATAATTTATATGGATTGCGGAGTGGATTAGTAAAGTCAGCCTTTATAAGCACCTTAAAACAAATGAATGTATGTGACAGGGGGGCTATGGCAGTGGCGTAACGAAACTGAAGGGGGCCTCCTGCAAAGTACATGCAGGGTCCCCCCCTTCCTGGACCCATTCAGGGGCCTGCCGCCCCTGTACTGTGTACTGTGCTGAGGGGGTCTCCCTGAAGCTGCCTCCCAGCACAGGGGCTGCACGGGCCTTTGTTACACCACTGGGCTATGGACAGTTGAGGGGCACATTTGCCTGGTGGTAGTGAGTGAATCAGAGGAGGTGGTCATAGGGTGGGGGCCACCAAAAAAGTCTGTCGCACAGGGCGCCCCAGCGCTAAAGCCAGCCCTGCTGGTAATGTTCTTCATGGGGGCCAATACTTGTTCAATTGTCACAATTTCTTCACTCCTATTGGATATAATGTGTTTTTGCTTAAGAAGGGTTCTCACCCCTTTAGTCCTACCAAATAACTGTGGACATTTATATCACTGATAAGTATCCTGAAAGCCATGTGCTGATGAAAAACATTTTGTAACTATTTTGCTGAACATTGTTTGAACACTTTAAACTGGGCTACATTTCTCCGAACTTTTTTGGGCATGTTGTGCTTGTGTACTGATTCAGCTCTCCATCTAGTACCACAGCTCACTTAAAGGCCCATATTTAAGAAAATTTTGCGCTACCTTTGCACCAATTGTTTTACGCAAAAGTGGCAATAACCTACTGCCATATTTATATTTGGTCGCTAAACCCATCCAGCAACAACATTTCAGAGTTAGCGTAATTTTTTGGGAGTGCCATATGCAAGGTAGGCGTTCCCTTCCAAAAAATGACACTAGCCATCCAGCACCATATTTACAGCCCAATGCTAAAACAACGCACATTAAGGAATCTGTCACAAAAAATGACGCAAAGCCAGATTAGCGTCACATTTTAATGCCTGGTCAGACCAGGCGTTAAAATGAGGCCCACACAATACTACTTAAGGAAAACACACAGAGGGAGCATTGGCAACCTCCTGGACAACATGGAACTGTTAATGCTCCAGCTTGGCACACGCCTCAGACGACAGCGATGACAACAGGTCCATCCAGCACCACCTCAGCAACCCCATACAGCACCACAGCAGCCATGAAGACAGCGCAGAAGGCAGGAGAGGATATTCTGACAACGCACAACCATCCTTGCGCTCAGGGAACAAGATATCATCAAAACCTACTGTTTGAAACAGGAGTCAATTGTACACCTTCTGCACCACATAACGCCAGTCATCACTGCAAGGGTGGAAACTCCAACAACTATTCCACCCATGACCAAACTCTTGGCTGTCCTTCATATGCTGGCGTCAGGATTATTCCAGACAACGGGTGCACAAGTAGGTGGTATCTCCCAGCCATCCTTCTCAGCCTTCCTACCAAAGGTTCTGGATGCAATGATCTGCTTCCCCAACACCCAGCAACTACAGCAGGAGACCCGCATGTGCTGGGTGCAATGAACTGCACCCATGTCCAACTTGTGCCACCTCCTGCAACGGAACACCTCTACAGGAACTGCAAACACACCCATTTGATGAATGTGCAGGCCATTGTGGACCACTGTGGGCTCTTCACAAACATCCTAGCCTAATATCCGGCAGAGTCAATGATGCCTACATATTCTGGCATTCCACCATCAAAGAGCGGTTCTAGGACGGGCAATATGGCAATAGGCTACTCGTAAGCCACCATAACAATCATTACACAGACAACACACTAACCTTTGAAGACAAGCAAAACATACACCACACTAAAGACACATGGACAGGGGGACACAGGTGTACGGACAAAAACACATATGCCACATGCCACACTACACCACATTCATTGCACATCACACACACTGTAGGAGGCTGGCCTGGCTTGTAGTGGGTACCTTGGGTACTTACACCTTACACCAGGTCCAGTTATCCCTTGTTAGTGAATGTGGTAGTGTTCTAGCAGCTTAGGCTGATAGAGGTAGCTATAGCAGAGCAGCTTAGGCTGAACTAGGAGACATGCAAACCTCATGCAATACCACTTATAGTTACACAGTACTTATACACAAGCAAAGACAATACTCAGTGTTACAAAAAATAAAGGTATTTATTTGGGTGACACAGTACCAAAAATATCTTAGAGACAATACTCCTTCTGGAGGTAAGTATTATACACAATATATACATTAGACACCAAAATTATACAAGTAATTAGTCATAGAACAATGCAAACATTAGGAAATCCTATAGAATGCATGGGAGAAAATAGGTCTGGGGCAACACAAACCATATACCAAGAAAGTGGAATGTGAATCACAAATTCCCCCCTAGACAAGTGTAGTGTGTGCAGAATCGCTGGGAGAGTAAGAATACAGTAAAGGTAAGTAAATTACCCCACCCCAGAGCCAGGAAAAGCAGGAGTAAAGTACTGCAAGTTTCCTTAGGACACACTACACCTTGTTTTGGGGATTTTGCAGCAGCCAACCAAGTCTGCAAAGAACAACTGATGGATTATTGGACCTGAAGACCTGCAAAGGAAGGAGACCAAGTCCAGAAGTCGAAAGAAGTTCCAGGAAGGACAGGAGCCCCTGCCAACCCAGAAGAGGGTGCAAAAGAAGAGTCCCCAGTTAGTCGAAGACTGCAGAAATGCACCCTAGGAAGATGACAGCGAATTCCTGCATGATGCAAAAGATGTCCCACAGTGTGAAGATTGTTGCAGATGAGATTTCATGTTGAAAGGCACCAACATGCCTTGGCTACGACAAAAGTGTGTTTTTTGTCAAAATGGCACTGGATGGACCCAGGAGGGACCTGGCGGCCCCAACTCTGTGTAAGGAGGAATAGGGGGCTCTCAGCACTTTAGAGAGCCCTCAGGATGCCAGCCAGCACCCCCAGGAGCTGCAGGATCCAGGTTCAAAGGAGGTGCAAATGTGGTTGATGCAGCACAACAAAAGAAGGTCCCACACCAGCGGAGAACAACTCAGCGAGTTGAGCATCAGGGGATGGAGTGCTGGGGACCTGAGCCAGGCTGTGCACAAAGGAATTTTGCAAAGAATGCACAGAGGCCTCAGGAGGTGAAGAAGACACAGTACATAGGGGTACTGTCGTTCTCGGGGAAGGCAAGGTCTTACCTCCTCCAAATTGTGTCAGCAGGACCTCAGGACAGTCTATGTTGATGATGTCCACCCTCTGAGTCCTTGGGAGCACGCTCGTTGTTGTGAGAGGAGTCCCAGGGTACCAGTCGTCATCTTGGAATGTCCCTGCTTGGAGCAGGGGAGTGACTCCGTCACTCCATAGCCGATTTCTTTGACTCTTCTGGTGCAGGATGAAGACAGGGAGTCCCCAGAGCGTGCACACCATGGAAACTGTTGCAGTTGCTGAGGTTGCTGAAGAAAAGTGTCTCTTGTAGAATTTTTGTTGCAGTTACAGCATTTCTTGGAGCAGGCTGCGGTTGATCTGAGGTCAGAGGAGTCTGAAGTTGTTGCAAAGGATTCCTGAAGGAAACTTGCAAGCAGAATCTGAAGAAAACCCACATGAGCGACCCTAAATAGCCCCGAGAGGGGGATTGGCTACCTTATCAGCTAAGGACCTATCAGTAGGGGTCTCTGACGTCATCTCCTGGCACTGGCCACTTAGAGCCCTCCAAAGTGCCCCCACACCTTGCAAAGCAAGATGGCTGAAGTCTGGGACACACTGGAGGAGCTCTGGGCACCACCCCTGGGGTGGTGATGGATAGGGGAGTGGTCACTCCCCTTTCCTTTGTCCAGTTTCCCGCTAGACCAGGGGAGAAGGGGTCCCTGAACCGGTGTAGACTGGATTATACAAGGAGGGCACCATCTGTGCCCTTCAAAGCATTTCCAGAGGCTGGGGGAGGCTACCCCTCCCCAGCCTGTAACACTTATTTCCAAAGCGAAAGGGTGTAACACCCTGCTCTCAGAGGAAATGCTTTGTTCTGCCTTCCTGGGACTGGGCTGCCCAGACCCCAGGAGGGCAGAACCCTGTCTGTGAGGTGGCAGCAGCTGTAGCTGCAGTGCAAGCCCCAGAGAGCTGGTTTGGCAGTACTGGGGGTCCATGGTGGAGCCCCGAGGATGCATGGCATTGGCTCCCTAATACCAGATTTGGAATGGGGGACAATTCCATGATCTTAGACATGCTACATGGCCAAATTCGGAGTTACAATTGTGAAGCTACTTATAGGTATTGACCTATATGTAGTGCACGCGTGTAATGGCGTCCCCGCACTCACAAAGTCCAGGGAAATGGCCCTGAACTATGTAGGGGCACCTTTGCTAGTGCAAGGGTGCCCTCACACTTAGGAACTTTGCACCTAACCTTCAGCAAGTGAAGGTTAGACATATAGGTGACTTGTAAGTTACTTAAGTGCAGTGAAAATGGCTGTGCAATAGTGTGTGCACTATTTCACACAGGCTGCAATGGCAGTCCTGTGTAAGGGTTTGTCTGAGCTCCTTGTGGGTGGCAAAAGAAATGCTGTAGCCCATATGGATCTCCTGGAACCCCAATGCCCTGGGTACCCAGGTACCATATACTAGGGACTTATAAGGGGGCTCCAGTATGCCAATTGAAATTGGTAAATGAAGTCATTGGCCTACAGTGACAAATTTAAAAGCAGAGAGAGCATAAGCACTGAGGTTCTGGTTAGCAGAGCCTCAGTGACACAGTTAGGCACTACACAGGCATACACATTAGGCCATAAATTATGAGCACTGGGGTGCCGACCAGCAGGATCCCAATGAAACAGGCAAAAACATACTGACATACATGTGAAAAATGGGGGTAACATGCCAAGGAAGATGGTACTTTCCTACACACACATAAACCTATATCTACACAATACAGCCACAACCTGACTGGCACACCACTTGAAGGACAGGCTGAGCTATGTCCCCTTTGCATACAAAAGCTGGGCACAAAACACTACAAATGTCCACTGGTTGACAACTAAATACAGATCCCACACACATAACACTAAACAATGAATAGGTCAGCTATGTGAATGGCATTGCCATGTAAATAAAGTCACAGATAGGCGCAGCCCACATTTGTCATGGTGTTCAAGCCTCCGGCAGCACCAATATCAAATGCCATCCAAGTGTTGCCATTACCAACTACATATCACCTAAACATACCTGAAATACCCGTTGTGTGCACCTTCGCCTGTCTGCTGCATTGTGCCGCACACATAGGAATAAAACATCACCAGCCATGAAAAAACATGGGGCAGATTAATGAAAAGTGTTGCAGCACCTAGTCCAGCAACAACTTACAAGCGCCGCTTAGCACCCCCCTAACTCCTTCATGTGTGCGAGAAACGGCCCACAATGGAGCAGAGTAGGTGCAATACTGTCAAGATGATAGATGCCATAGTAGGACTCCGTCGGAGTATTGAGAACATACCTGACCTTTCATGCACTGTTAATAGGGACTCATTCAAAACTGTGGTGGGCCCCCTGCTAATGCCTGCTCTGTGCATGTGTTGAAAGTGTCTATTTTAAATCATGTCTAGGAACCTTGGAGATTCCTCTGCAGCAATGTCGCTACAGATCTAATTGTGTGAATCTCACTCTAGTGCACATGATGACTGGCACAGGCATAATCTGCCACAAAAAGTCACTAAGTGTCACACTGCAGGCGTTGTGCCACATGGTAACATGGAGGCCTGAGTTTGGCTTTGTAGGGCTACCATGGTGTCAATACAAATGACACCATTGTGGTGCAAGGAGGTGGTAGGTTCCACTAACAATAAGACACAGCCTCAAATATGGACAACAAAACACATATTTGGCACGGTTGAACTGTCAGCTCAAATTTACTTTGACAATGAGCAGGTCCCTGAGCCACAACCCATGATAGTAATGCCCATCACCACACCAATGCAACCATTCCACAAAACAGGAACACACACAATACCAGATGCAAGTCTGAGACTCCACCTAAAACTGACATCTGCTATGGCACATACGAAACCACAAATATGCACGACCAACACATGTTCTCTCATTCCTTTGCAGCCGACCAAGGTTACGGCATCTAGCCATGGGCGATAACTCCTTTTGGCAGCTCGACTGTGGTGGAAGAGCGGGCATGAAATGAAGGCCACAGAAGGACATGAAATGTGGTGGAGAGGACATTTAGGCTCCTGAACTCAAGGTCCAGGTGCTTGGCCCTGACATTAAGAAGCCTGTTGAATGCACCACCCCTGGTATGCAAGAGGATCCTTGTATGTGCAATCTGGCATAACATAAGTATTCGGACTAATGTCCCCTGGGCTGAACTGGTACATGTCCCCAATAAGGAGGAGGATGACAATGGTACAGCACAGGAGGGGGGGACAACAAAACACTGCTTCTGGCATTGGCTGGAGACATCAAATTGTACTGAACTTCTACACCTAGACACTGTACAAATAATATCACCATGTAAATATCATCAATAAACCACTTTGCACCAGAATGTCCATGGTGTACTCATTCTCCACTACATACATCATTGGAATGTTGCTCATACCTCAGAGAGCAGGAAAGAAACACAACAGTTACTAAGATGGTTGGAACATAGGTTGTGATGTAAGACCGTCTAGTGCCTCCATGCCACACATCAGTGTCAAATAATTCACGTCCATGCGGGTCTTGAGGGCCTAGATCCACGCACCAGAAAAGAAATGTGGCGTTAATTGGGCGAAGTGCAAATTCCTACCCCTTTCTCCATATCATGCCCACGCCAGGCAAGATGTATGCAAGGGGGGCATACATACGTTAGGGGTTAGTTCCAAATGGTGCATTTGAAAATAAGGAACTAAACTGTGTCACACCTCAGGCGGGTAGCTGTAATACCAGCACTGAGCACGTGTGAGTGAGGAACCCCATTGGAATCAATGGACTTTCTGTTGTGTTTTACATTTGTACTATTGTTCTATTGTATTGTTGTGTATGTGGCGGTGCACCTTTATGGAAGGTTCCCTGCAGGGAATTCCGATGACCTCACGGCATTCTAGGTTTTGACAGTTGGCTGAGAGACTCTGGGCTGTGAGGACGTCGGTGTTGGTTTGTGAAATAAACTTTGTGTTCAAGAGTTCTTCCTGCTTCCTGCCTCCTTTCCTTTTTGCCTCAGATATAAAACCTTCATTGACTGTTCAGGGTTAGGAACGAAAGTTTGAGCCAAACCCTGCACTGCATATCAATGGCGTTATGTACCGGCACTGCCATTGGCCCCAACCCTGCCACATGGTGTGCTGTACCTTAAATATAGCACATGCATGTTGGCTGTGGAGTGCGCTAAGGGTTGCTAGACAAGTGAAGTAGCAATGGGTGCTGATCCACTATGACCCATAGCCAGGAATTAACAATACAATGGGAGAATGTACCACCAAATTAATGTGTGGGTGGAATGTAGGCAGACTCTGTCGCACTCCCTATGTACATTCTAACACGCTTGTCACACAAATCTGCTGTCTTGACACATGTCTGCAGCTAATCCAGATATACATGTGAAGACTGATTTACCAATGTTTGGCCTAGGTAGGAAAGGGTTTGCAATTACCTACTATGGTTGACATGTGTCAGCAAGGTAACCCAGTATATTCTGTTTGATACCATCACACACCACATATGAAAACACACCTCTGATTGACACTCACATGCCTGACCAAGATAAAGTTACCTACTGTGACAAATCCCTAAAATGTCTAGGTCTCCAACATGCCAATCAGGTTTGGGATGTGCATGTATGTCTAGCAATGTCCAAACAAGTCACAGACCCATTCTTAATTGTATGGGTGAAGGAGGAGACAGCTATGTTGCATGTGGCAAATCAAAAATCCAGAGCTGAGACGTTTTCACACACTAGCAAGATACACTCACGATGAAAGTGACATAGGTTGTGGAATGCAGATGTGAGTGCACGCCCATGTACACCAAAGGATGTGGATGAACAGCTGAGAGAATCCTATGGACACTTGGAGATACAACATGGGGAGGGCACTTGGAGACTACACAAGTGCTGTGGCAGGTGTGCTGTCATGGGCGTGTGGAAGTCATGTAATCCTGCAAAGCCTGGAAATGGGAGGGAAACTATCATGTAGCCAGTAGTAGAAGATGTGTACATCTCCAAATTACAAAAGTCACACGTTGCATCCTGTCCACGTATGACCGGACAACGCTGCAGTAAAAGATGTGTACAAAGGGTAAGCAGCGTAAAGAATGCCAGCAAGGTAGGACCAAAACCATTCCAAACAAGAGATGCGACTAATGTTGGAGAAAGTACACACATAGACCAATACAGACTGTGCAACACAACAATGTCACTATGTGATCACCCAACATATGTTCACAGAGAATGTCCAGGTCAGTACATAATCCAATCATGTTTGCTACAACAAAAATGTTGTAGTTGCCCTTCGCATACTATTCTGACAGAAGGCAGTGACAGGTGACATCATCTGTCCCCTGGGTCATTAAAAATGAACAAGTTGCAATAAAGATACATGCCCTAACCAAGCTGCATATGGAAATTACTAAGAATGCAGAACCATTTCTATCAGACCATGCCAAATGATGAGACATGTCCTACACGTACACGCAGCCAGTCCCCTGCACCTGATGGGGCACACCTGACATCAAGTACCCCAAAGGAAATTGTAAATCCCAGGCCACATGATCACATGTGTGCAGGGGTCTGTCTGCAGGGGACTGCGCATTGCTCTGCTGAAGAGCTATCGTGATGAGTATAGAGCCCTGCCCTACACCCCCTAACTCCCATGCTGAGGCCACATTGACTCTTGACACAGTCAGAGGCCTGATGCATGTGCACAGTGGACTGAGCTGAGCGGAGCACCATCAACCTGCATCAATACATGCAACCATGGGTATGTGTGGGCAGAAAAAGTCCCACACTAGCAATGATGACCAGGCTGCCATCATTGACTGACTGGAACACTGCTACACATTTGTATGCCAGTGTATGTGACAGTCATAACAAACATGTTGTGGTCAATTGTAAGTCCGTAGTTTGTGCCATGCACACACATGTCTGATTCCTCAGCACACGTACCAATGAAATGGTACAGGCCAGGTATTGTGTATTGGAGTCTGTACAAAAGTCAACTTTCCACTAATGAAAATACATTTGTATCACAAGATCGTTGATAAACTTAAATGGCCATCAGATGAGTTCCCTTTACGGAAACATAGGTTGCACTGATATGGCTACAAAGCCATTTAACAATGTCCAACATGTGTCTATGTAAGAAGATAGATATGTGAGGTTTCATATCCCATGAATACACTGCTATGGCATTCTTTACACACATGACAATACACATGTCTTTCCACATTCACATCACATACCAACCCTCATTGACACACGTGAGTATACCATCTCCTGCATCATAAATGCATGGGGAACTACACACGTGTAGCATACCATCATGAACCTTGAACCAAAAAACACACCACATTGTGGACACATATGTACTCACGTGGCCAGGATTTATGTGAAATCAACCCAGCTGTAGTCCACACCATCCTCTGGGTACGATTTGTCAAGGGTATCACATGCATGACCACGCATTGGACATAGCCCATCATATCTACTGGGTTGTTGTTAAAAGTACATTTTGAAATCAGACATGGCAATGTGGTAGACCCACAAATATGTGTTACATCACATATGTTCAATCCTAGTACACATGTGGTAACATGTATGTGGACAAAGTCTACCAACACATGCACATATGCAAACGGTATCAGTCATCGCATGCATCACACACACATAGAAACATAGTGGTAACACATACCGATGATACTGTTAAAAGAAGAATGCACATGCACACACAAGTAGTCATACCATACTGACTACATACATGCATAATCCCTGTGACAAGGTAAGTGAACCTGGGTGCTAAACACAGACTGCCATGCTGTCTGAATTACATGTGGACTGTACAAAAGGTGGATGAGTTATATGTTCTGTTGCGGATCATGGTATGATAAAGTTAAAGGCGATCGATGCCACTGCTGAGGCATCGAACTCCTCCACGATTATATTGATGCACAAGTGAATATGGGAGAGTAAGGTGAATTAATTCACCCATGAAGGCTCTTTTTGAATTCATAACTGTAATAATGAATTTACAAAGATATCAAACATTTTTTTTAAATGCAGAGAGAGGTGATGTAATGAAACAGTGTGACAGGAGTGTTGGGTGCCTACAAGAACTAGAATTCTTTGAGCTGTGAATGACGTTTAAGGGATGAATAATAATGTCAATGTGATTTATAAATGCCTCGCATAAAAACATGATTGTTTTCATGAAAGTAAACCAATCAATTCATGGGAGAATTGGATAATAAGAGTTAGATTGTAAAACCCGGGGATTGAATGAATTTGTACATTTAGAAATAGGTAAGCACTGTTTGGGTTGGAAACGGAAACACGTCAAGTTATCTATATTTTTACACAGTAAAAAGGACTGGTTAATTGTCTGTGATCAAGATCCAGGTGGGACCGAAACGCATCAGAGTCTGCTTAACTGTACTGTTTTTGAACATGGAATAAAGAAGAATATCAGCCGAATCCATGCGACTGATGGAGCGTTGTGTGGATAGTTAGAGTTACCTCAAGTAACTATGACTCACGCCCTCACCATGCACTGCTAATTACCACACAAATGAAGGTACGTATGACATCTTTGATAATATCATTGATAATATCAGTGCAATTTCTATGGTTTCGTACATTTAACTAATAACTATGAACTCCATGTACCCTTTGATTTTTTCAGTGATGTGTAGATATATATATATATATATATAGATGTATATATATGTTATACATAAACAATGTTAAAAATAAGTATTTAAATTAAAATAAAATTAGATTTACTATTCTCACTCCAGTCTACTCTAAGGTAGGGAAGTGTTGGACTTTATCATTTTACAGCTCGGCAAGGTTAACACTGTCTCAAAACTATGTTTAAAGACTTTGCTGTAAAAATGGCAAATTACTTTGTCACTATCTAGCTCGGCGTGGATAGCACTGTCCTGATCCTATGCTTAAAAACTTTGCTAGATAAACAGACATTTGAGGTGAGCAATCTAGAGTGTCACTGGTGTTGCAGGGTGCTCTTTACTGGAGCTGCTCTCCACCTAAACTTGGGAACTACCCAGAGTTCTCTATTCTTTTTTGCATAATTTATGCGTCACTCTAACCCTGAAAGGGATTTGTTTTGATAAACGTATCTGTATATATGTTATATATAGTGTTAAAAATAAGTATTTAAATTAAAATAAAACTAAATTCACTATTCTCACTCCAGTCTACTCTATGGTAGGGAAAGTGTTGGACTTCGAGGAAGTAAAATTTACTATTCTAACTCCAGTCTCTGTAACAGTAGGGAAAGCGCTGGACTTTGAGGGGTAAGATTTACTATTACTAGTCCACTCCATATAGTAGTAGAGAAAGTACTTCACTTCAAACACATAACATATTTTAATAACCCTATTAGTTGACCAAAAATACGAAACTCTTGATATAAAAATTATATATAAGTTAAAAAACAATTAAATAAAGGATTATTACAATTTGTATCAATTAATATTACATAAAATGATTAATGCATTGTTTAATTAAATTCCCACACTATACTCCCACAAACGTAGCAGCCCACACATAAGATATAATAAAAAGAAAAAAGTATAGCACAATTAACATATTAACTATCAATATTATAATTATTAATACATGGATAATGAATTGTTAATTATTACCTAAATAACTTCCCACCCTATTCCACTACAAGCACAACAGGCAGCACCTAATATATAATGCAAAAAATGCAATTGTTTAACAGTTTACAAAATTCTACATCAATTAATTATTTTATTGAACATTAAAAATGAATTGATAATTAATTAGTACTTAATTAACTTTCCACCTTATACCCCTACAAACCTAACAACCCACACCTAATGCCCGATGCAGGCATAATGTGATGCAAGGTTGTACAAAGTGGTGCAATGCAAGCATTGCGCCAATTTGTAAATACGGTGCAAATAAATGACGCTATTCCCAGAGTTAAGAGATCGAGAGGAGGCCGGTCCTTTGCCTACAGGGCTGCCCTACTGTGGAATTCACTGCCACTTAAGCTTCGGTCCAACAGAAGTTTATTGAATTTCTGGAAGCAATGAAAAACTAACTTATTTGTTTAGGGTCAGCTGAACAACACAGGATTATGGTGATTTTTGTGCTTTTCTACAGCGCCGGGATGCCCAGGAGCTGGGTAGCTGCTTGTGCTCTATAAGACACTTTAACATAGCATAACAGAACATCCCAGGTGTTATGGTTTTTCTGTCATATATTTCTTTTCTTTTTTTTTTTTGTCTCAGTAGCTTCACTTGTACTATTAAAGCCCTCCAGGTTTCTCAATGTATTTATGGGTAAAAAGGTTTTATACAGGCCATTAATATATTTTTCTGCTGCCACTATGGCCATCAGTGCTCCTTTCTCACCCTATGTATGTCTGGCCTCAAGAGCGCCCTCTTGTGTTCACTTACAGTGCTAGCAGACAACATACACTGACCATGCCACACACGATTGATGACGTGCTAAAATAGCTGGTAGAGTTGAAAAGTGTCCAGAATTTGTATATACGAGAAGTTGGGAGTGCAGCCACTGGAGGCAAAAGACACCAACGGGAAAGACAGAGGAAGAGAAAAACGAAAAAGCGTAACAAAGGGAGAAAGCAGAAACCTGCAAGAGTGAGCTGAAAGGGCAGGGAGGGCTGCAAATGGATTAAAGAGGCCGGACATGGCCTCAGGATTACGCTGCTTTAGTATTCCGTGGTCGCACTTTTAATTGCAGCAGCCGCGTGTTTCAGAGGAGAGCTTTGAGCACCGGCACCTTTTTATTTACAAACTAAGCACTTTTCTTCCGTAAGTTTGAAGGATGCGGCGTCAGAAAGGACCAGACAACTTCCTTCTTCTTCCATTTAAGGACGCAGAAGAGAATGTAAACATTATCTGCAAGGTGTGGGTGTCTAAACAGTTTGTGAAATGCCATGTTTTACTCTTGAGAGTTAGACCGAGGGTAAAACCTTTTCTGACAGACAAAGCCTTCTGCAAACACCGTGGACGAGGCTTCGGAAATTCGGCCGATCAAACGGGGATGTGCGTCTGCTTTCAGGAACCCATGGAGCTTTGTTGCCGTCTAGTGGTGAAAGGGTGACATAAAACATGATATCGGTTTGTTTAAAATAAAAACTGGAATTGAAAAGTGCACCTTATTGGGAGATAGGTAGTTGTTTTGTAAAATTTGTGATATTTTAATATGCAGAAATAAAAAAAATATTGCCAACGGCTTTTCTAAGCATTGCTTAAATTCCCTCCATGTAAACTCGTCCCGAAGGTATTGGGGCGCTCTAAGACACATTGGGCTAGATTTAGAAGAAAGTGGCAGATCGGTCCCGTTGCGCCGCTTTTCTTGCGTGCCCCTACCGCCACCTGACGTCACCATAGTTGTGCCATATTTACAATACGACTCACCATGGTGCATTTTAGGACAAAAGAATCAACATTTTTAAGCTATTGTGGCGTTTTGCTCCATTAGCATCAAAAATCAAAAATTTTGACGATAGGGGAGCAAAGTGCCAGGAGGCCTATTGATTATAATGGGTGCGTCCTTTTAACTTATACCAAAAATAGTGCAATGAAATCTTGTAGATTTGACTGCGCCATTTTTGTGGGCCTCCTACCGCTGAAACCCCCCCCTTGCCTATATTATGCCTGATGCAGGCATAATGTGTCACAAGGGGTCGCAAAGTATCGCAATGCATGCATTGCGCCACTTTGTAAATGTGGCGCAGCGGTTTTTGCCTCGTTTTTAGCGTTAAAAAAATTACATTGATGTGACACAAGGGACTTGTAAATCTGGCCCATTATTTTTCGTGGTAGCAGTGGGAGATAAAGTGATTTGCCCAGGGTCACAGAATGTGGAGTAGATGCCGGGACTCCAACCTGGTTCCTCCCCACCAAAGTTGGCAGATCCAGCCATTATGTCACACCTTATCCTTCTGACATTCTGAAACACTTCAGTGACTGAAGAGATGCCAAAACTGAGGCCCTCATTACGAGTTTGGTGGGCAGCGAAGGCCTGATGCTAAACTCATACCGCTATCTGACCGCCAGTGTGGCCGGAACACTGCTGGCCATATTCCAAGTTTCCCACCGGCCTGGCAGGTGGAAACAGCGTTTCCGCCCACCAACCGAGTGGGAAAAAGGGCCTTAACATTGACGCCAGCTTGTAATTGAGCTGACGGAAATGTGGAGGTACAGGGGTGCCGTAATTCGGGCAGTGGAAAGCATGGCGGGGCTGTCCATGGGGACCCCTGCACTGCCCATGCCAAGTGCCCCCGATGCCCCTATTCTGCCAGGCTTTCCATGGCAATCCAACCGCTATGACAAGGCTTGCAGATTGGGGAGTCATAATCCTCTGGCGAGCGCTGCATGCAGTGCCACCCTGGCGGATTACACCAGGCTGTTGACTGGCAGCAACCTGGTGGTGTCGCGGGCTACTGTCGGCACTCTCACTACTAAGTTCCTTCCTGTCAAATAGAAAGCAAGCAGTCTTTCTTGAAGGTCTTACCTCTGAACCTTTCTCTCATCCGTGGGTTGACCCCTACTCTTTTTAACCTCGATGTCACCCTTCTGATCAAATTGATCCATTCCTGTGGATTCTCAGCTATACTGTATGCCGAGGACACTCAGTAGTGTCAGTCTCATCTAACATCGAAAAGGTGGCCAAACAGTTTAACAACTGCATGAGTAACATCAACAGTTGAATGAAGAAAAGTTGTCTTAAACTTAATTCCAAAAAGACCGAGGTACTCTTATTTGACAGCGACACCTCCTTTTGGAATACAGCCTGGTGGCTTCCTAACCATGGTGCTCATGCTCTACCAGTCCAAAAAGGCAAAACTATAGGAGTCCTTTTTCACAGAAAGCTGTGCTTTGGTGACCATATTAATCAGGTTACATGTTCCTGTTTTTTCGCATTAAGAATTTTTGGAAAAATCTTTCCTCTTTTTCCTACAGAGTTTCAAAATACAGTTATTGTGGCCCTGGGCATCTGAACACCAGACTATTGTAATGCTCTGTTTGTGGGTGCCCAAAACTCCAAATCCTTCGAAACACAGTAGTTTGCGTACTGATGAAACTCCCAAACTTCAGCCTGGGCTCACAAACCATTGTCAGACTTCATTGGCTGCCAGTGAGCAAGCGTATTAAGCTTAAGGCACTATGCAAAGCCCATAAAGCTCTTCACAAGATTGGCCCTGTCTATTTTCAAAAACCTTTTCAATGGCACTTACTATTCGCAACCTTCGTTCCAGTTCAGTGAGAATAGTAGTGATTCCCAGATTTAGGAAGGCTGGAGGGGGCGGTAGAAGGTTTTCCTACTCCTCGTGTAAATGGTGAACTCACTGTCTGGCCCTCTTAGAGCCCAGCCAGATCTGGCAAAATTCAGGAAGCATTTGAAAACCTGTTATTTTTCTTCCTTAGTGTAGGAGGCTGGCCTGGCTTGTAGTGGGCACCAAGGGTACTTACACTCTGTGCCAGGTCCAGTTATCCCTTATTAGTGTAGAAGAGGTGTTTCTAGCAGCTTAGGCTGTTAGAAGGTAGCTATGGCAAAGCAGCTTAGGCTGAACTAGGAGACATGTAAAGCTCCTACTATACCACTGGTGTCATCTGCACAATATCATAAGAAAACACAATACACAGAATTACTAAAAATAAAGGTACTTTATTTTTATGACAATATGCCAAAAGTATATTAGTGAGCACCCTCAATATGAGGATAAGTTACATACACAAGATATTTGTACACAAACCAAAATAATGCAGATAATAGCAAAAGGAAGTAATGCAAGCAATGTAAAATTACAGTAGATTGCAATGGGTGCACATACGTATAGGGGCAACACAAACCATATACTCCAAAAGTGGAATGCGAACCACGATGGACCCCAAACCTATGTGAGCTTGTAGAGGGTCGCTGGGACTGTAAGAAAACAGTGAGGGTTAGAAAAATAGCCCACCCCAAGACCCTGAAAGGTAGGTGTAAAGTGCACCTACTACCCCCAGAGAGCACAGAAGTCGTGATAGGGGGATTCTGCAGGAAGAACAAACACCAGCAATGCAACAACAGTGGATTTCCGGACCTGAGTACCTGTAAGACAAGGGGACCAAGTCCAAGAGTCGCGACAATGCCGAGAGTAGGCAGGAGCCCAGGAAATGCCAGCTGAGGGTGCAAGGAAGCTGCCACCGGTTGGAAGAAGCTTGGAGTTCTGCAGGAAAGAAGAGGACAAGGAACTTCCCCTTTGGAGGATGGATGTCCCACGTTGTGAAGAAGCTTGCAGAAGTGTTCCCACGCAGAAAGACCACAAACAAGTCTTGCTAGCTGCAAGGGTTGCGGTTAGGGTTTTTGGATGCTGCTCTGGCCCAGGAGGGACCAGGATGTAGCCACTTGGATGAGGAGACAGAGGGGGTACCCAGCAACGTACGGAGTCCTCACAGAAGCAGGCAGCACCCGCAGAAGTACCTGAACAGGCACTTAGAAGAAAAGTGAACCGGAGTCCACCTGAAGTCATAAAAGGGAGTCCCACGACGCCGGAGGACAACTCAGAAGGTTGTGCACTGCAGGTTAGAGTGTCGGGACCCAGGCTTGGCTGTGCACGAAGGAAATCCTGGAAGAGTGCACAGGAGCCGGAGCAGCTGCAAATCACGCGGTACCCAACAATGCAGTCTAGTGTGGGGAGACAAGGACTTACCTCCACCAAACTTGGACTGAAGAGTCACTGGACTGTGGGAGTCACTTGGACAGAGTTGCTGAGTTCCAGGGACCACGCTCGTCGTGCTGAGAGGGGAACCAGAGGACCGGTGATGCAGTCTTTTGTTGCCTGCGGTTGCAGGGGGAAGATTCCGTCGACCCACAGGAGATTTCTTCAGAGCTCCTGGTGCAGAGAGGAGGCAGGCTACCCCCAGAGCATGCACCACCTGGAAACAGTTGAGAAAGCCGGCAGGTTGAAGCAATACAATGTTGCTAGTAGTCGTCTTACTACTTTGTTGCGGTTTTGCAGGCGTCCTGAGCAGTCAGCGGTCGATCCTTTGGCAGAAGGTGAAGAGGGAGATGCAGAGGAACTCTGGTGAGCTCTTGCATTCGTTATCTGGTGAGATCCGCAAAGCAGAGACCCTAAATAGCCAGAAAAGGAGGTTTGGCTACCTAGGAAGGAGGATTGGCTACCAAGAGAGGTAAGCACCTATCAGAAGGAGCCTCTGACATCACCTGCTGGCACTGGCCACTCCGAGCAGTCCAGTGTGCCACAGACACCTCTGTTTCCAAGATGGCAGAGGTCTGGGACACACTGGAGGAGCTCTGGGCACCTCCCTTGGGAGGTACAGGTCAGGGGAGTGGTCACTCCCCTTTCCTTTGTCCAGTTTCGCGCCAGAGCAGGGCTGGGGGATCCCTGAGCCAGTGTAGACTGGGTTATGCAGAGATGGGCACCATCTGTGCCCATCAAAGCATTTCCAGAGGCTGGGGGAGGCTACTCCTCCCCAGCCTTCACACCTATTTCCAAGGGGAGAGGGTGTTACACCCTCTCTCAGAGGAAATCCTTTGTTCTGCCTTCTTGGGCCAGGGCTGCCTGGACCCCAGGGGGGCAGAAACCTCTCTGAGGGGTTGGCAGCAGCAGCAGCTGCAGTGCAAACCCTCAAAAGGCAGTTTGGCAGTACCCGGGTTCTGTGCTAGAGACCCGGGGATCATGGAATTGTCCCCCCAATGCCAGAATGGCATTGGGGGGACAATTCCATGATCTTAGACATGTTACATGGCCATGTTCGGAGTTACCATTGTGTCGCTGTACATAGGTAGTGACCTATGTACAGTGCACGCGTGTAATGGTGTCCCCGCACTCACAAAGTCTGGGGAATTTGCCCTGAACGATGTCGGGGCACCTTGGCTAGCGCCAGGATTCCCACACACTAAGTAACTTTGCACCAAACCTTCACCAGGCGAAGGTTAGACATATAGGTCACTTATAAGTTACTTAAGTGCAGTGGTATACTGGAACACCCTTATAATTCCCTAATATATGGTACTGAGGTACCCAGGGTATTGGGGTTCCAGGAGATCCCTATGGGCTGCAGCATTTATTTTGCCACCCATAGGGAGATCTGACAATTCTTACACAGGCCTGCCAGTGCAGCCTGAGTGAAATAACGTCCACGTTATTTCACAGCCATTTACCACTGCACTTAAGTAACTTATAAGTCACCTATATGTCTAACATTCACCTGGTGAAGGTTGGGTGCAAAGTTACTTAGTGTGTGGGCACCCTGGCACTAGCCAAGGTGCCCCCACATCGTTCAGGGCAAATTCCCCGGACTTTGTGAGTGCGGGGACACCATTACACGCGTGCACTATACATAGGTCACTACCTATGTATAGCGTCACAATGGTAACTCCGAGCATGGCCATGTAAAATGTCTAAGATCATGGAATTGTCACCCCAATGCCATTCTGGCATTGGGGAGACAATTCCATGATCACCCGGGTCTCTAGCACAGAACCCGGGTACTGCCAAACTGCCTTTCCGGGGTCTCCACTGCAGCTGCTGCCAACCCCTCAGACAGGTTTCTGCCCTCCTGGGGTCCAGGCAGCCCTGGCCCAGGAAGGCAGAACAAAGGATTTCCTCTGAGGGAGGGTGTGACACCCTCTCCCTTTGGAAACAGGTGTGATGGCTGGGGAGGAGTAGCCTCCCCCAGCCTCTGGAAATGCTTTGATGGGCACAGATGCTGCCCATCTCTGCATAAGCCAGTCTACACCGGTTTAGGGATCCCCCAGCCCTGCTCTGGCGCGAAACTGGACAAAGGAAAGGGGAGTGACCACTCCCCTGACCTGCACCTCCCAGGGGAGGTGCCCAGAGCTCCTCCAGTGTGCCCCAGACCTCTGCCATCTTGGAAACAGAGGTGTTGCTGGCACACTGGACTGCTCTGAGTGGCCAGTGCCATTCGGTGACGTCAGAGACTCCTTCTGATAGGCTCTTACCTTTCTTACTAGCCTATCCTCCTTCCTAGGTAGCCAAACCTCCTTTTCTGGGTATTTAGGGTCTCTGCTTTGGGGAATTCTTCAGATACCGAATGCAAGAGCTCACCAGAGTTCCTCTGCATTTCCCTCTTCACCTTCTGCCAAAGGATCGACCGCTGACTGCTCAGGACGCCTGCAAAACCGCAACAAAGTAGCAAAGATGATTACTGCAACCTTGTATCGCTTCATCCTGCCGGCCTTCTCGCCTGTTTCCTGGTGGTGCATGCTCTGGGGGTAGCCTGCCTCCTTCTTGCACCAGGAGCTCTGAAGAAATCTCCTGTGGGTCGACGGAATATTCCCCCTGCAACCGCAGGCAACAAAAGACTGCATCACCGGTCCTCTGGGTCCCCTCTCAGCACGACGAGCATGGTCCCTGGAACTCAGCAACTCTGTCCAAGTGACTCCCACAGTCCAGTGACTCTTCAGTCCAAGTTTGGTGGAGGTAAGTCCTTGCCTCCCCACGCTAGACTGCATTGCTGGCTACCGCGTGATTTGCAGCTGCTTCTGCTCCTGTGCACTCTTCCAGGATTTCCTTCATGCACAGCCAAGCCTGGGTCCCTGACACTCTAACCTGCAGTGCACAACCTTCTGAGTTGTCCTCCGGCGTCGTGGGACTTCCTTTTCTGACTTCGGGTGGACTCCGGTTCACTCCTCTTCTAAGTGCCTGATCCAGTACTTCTGTGGGTGTTGCCTGCTTCTGTGAGGGCTTCCTGACTTGCTGGGTGCCCCCTCTGTCTTCTCATCCAAGTGGCAACATCCTGGTCCCTCCTGTGCCACAGCAGCATCCAAAAACCCTATCCATGACCCTTGCAGCTAGCAAGGCTTGTTTGCAGTCTTTCTGCATGGGAACACCTCTGCAAGCTTCTTCACAACGTGGGACATCCATCCTCCAAAGGTGAAGTTCCTAGTCCTCCTCGTTGTTGCAAAACAGCAAGCTTCTTCCATCCAGTGGCAGCTTCCTTGCACCCTCAGCTGGCATTTCCTGGGCTCCTGCCCACTCTCGACACTGTCGCGACTCTTGGACTTGGTCCCCTTGTCTTACAGGTACTCAGGTCTGGAAATCCACTGTTGTTGCATTGCTGGTGTTGGTTTTCCTTGCAGAATCCCCCTATCACGACTTCTGTGCTCTCTGGGGGTTGTAGGTGCACTTTACACCTACCTTACAGGGTCTTGGGGTGGGCTATTTTTCTAACCCTCACTGTTTTCTTCCAGTCCCAGCGACCCTCTACAAGCTCACATAGGTGTGGGGTCCATTCGTGGTTCGCATTCCACTTTTGGAGTATATGGTTTGTGTTGCCCCTATACCTATGTGCTCCTATTGCAATCTATTGTAACTTTACACTGCTTGCATTACTTCCTTTTGCTATTACTGCATATTTTTGGTATTGTGTACATATATCTTGTGTATATTTGTCATCCTCATACTGAGGGTACTCACTGAGATACTTTTGGCATATTGTCATAAAAATAAAGTACCTTTATTTTTAGTATATCTGTGTATTGTGTTTTCTTATGATATTGTGCATATGACACCAGTGGTATAGTAGGAGCTTTGCATGTCTCCTAGTTCAGCCTAAGCTGCTCTGCTATAGCTACCTTCTATCAGCCTAAGCTGCTAGAAACACCTCTTCTACACCAATAAGGGATAACTGGAACTGGCACAAGGTGTAAGTACCTCTGGTACCCACTACAAGCCAGGCCAGCCTCCTACATTGGTTGTGCAGCGGTGGGATAAGTACTTGTAACTACTTACCACTTTGTCATTTTGTACTTTTCATTAGAGAAAAATATACAAAACAAGTTCAGTGTATGTACACCTAACCAAAAATGTTTGCCTTTCTTCTCTTACACTATCTGCTAAGTGCTGAAAAGTACTTCTAAACTTTCTAAAAGTTTGAAAAAGTTTGAAAAAGTTTTTTTCCTGTTCTTTAAAAAAGTCCTGAAACTTGTTCTCTCTTCTATCTGTCTCTAAACCTCCTTCTATCATGTCTGATGTAGGTACTGCTCTTAAATTAGTCAACACAACTTATGACAATTTAAATTTCAAGAGCCTAAGGAATCTCTGCATTGATAGAGGTTTAGTGGTAGGAAAGAACCCTTCTAGAGAATTTCTGTCTAACATGCTCATTGAAAATGATAAGTCCCAGGGTGGCACTTCATCTGAGACGTTAGTAGATAGCTCACACTCTGACTCAGGGGAGCCCCTTGAGGGAGTTGTACAGGGTTCTCTTCCAAATCTGCCCCTTAGCAGACCACCTAGCAATGTTGGTAGCAATAGAGGCTCCCATCATAGTAGGGATGCTTTTGTTCCTGAAGGCCAGGTTGTTAGAGTGCAAACTGTTAGGGACAGGTCTCCCTCCGTGAATTCCAATATTTCCTCAGTGTCTAAACATTAACAACCCACCCACCCTGAAGACAACATATTAGAAAGGGAACTCAAAATTTGGAGAGTGGAAGAGACCAGGCTGAAGCTTAAACAGCAACAGCTGGCTCTAGACAGGGAATCCCTAGACCTGAAGAAGGAGAGACAGAGGTTGGGGTTTGGACCCCATGGTGGCAGCAGCAGTATTCCTGATAGTAATCCTGTGAGAGAGCATGATTCCGGGAATCTGCACAAGATAGTTCCCCCTTACAAGGAGGGGGATGACATTAACAAGTGGTTTGCTGCACTTAAGAGGGCCTGTATGGTACAGGGGGTCCCTCAAAGGCAGTGGGCTGCTATTCTATGGCTATCTTTCAATGGAAAGGGTAGGGATAGGCTCCTTACTGTTAGAGAAAGTGATGCAATTAATTTTGCAGTTTTAAAGGATGCACTCTTGGATGGATTTGGCTTAACCACTGAACAATACAGTATTAAGTTCAGAGACACCAGAAAAGAGTCCTCACAAGACTGGATAGACTTTGTTGACTGTTCAGTGAAGGCCTTGGAGGGGTGGTTACATGGCAGTAAAGTTTCTGACTATGAAAGAAGCCTGTATAATCTTATTCTGAGAGAGCATATTCTGAATAACTCTGTGTCTGACTTGTTACACCAATATCTAGTGGACTCAGATCTGACCTCTCCCCAAGAATTGGGAAAGAAGGCAGACAAATGGGTCAGAACAAGAGTGAACAGAAAAGTTCATACGGGGGTGACAAGGATGGCAAGAAGAAGGATGGTAAGTCTTCTGACAAGGGTGGGGACAAATCTAAAAATGAGTCTTCATCAGGCCCACAATAACACTCTGGTGGGGGGGGTGGGTCCAGATCCTCTTCAAATCAAATCAAAAAGCCTTGGTGTTATTTATGTAAAGTAAAAGGCCATTGGACAACTGATGCCAGTTGTCCAAAGGAAAACACCAAACCTCCTACCACTACAACCCCTACTGCAACCTCTAGTGCCCCTAGTAATAGCAGTGGTGGTGGGAAAAAACCTACTAATAGCCAATCTAAGGGAGTAGCTGGGTTCACTTTTGGTAATTTAGGTGGGGTTGGTCTTGTTAGGGAGACCACAGAGGCTGTGCTAGTCTCTGAAGGTGCCATTGATTTGGCCACCTTGGTTGCTTGTCCCCTTAATATGGATAAGTACAAGCAACTTCCCCTAATCAATGGTGTTGAGGTTCAGGCCTACAGGGACACAGGTGCCAGTGTTACCATGGTGATAGAGAAACTGGTACACCCTGAACAACACCTACTTGGTCACCAGTACCAAGTGACAGACGCTCATAACAACACTCTTAGCCACCCCATGGCTGTTGTGAATCTCAACTGGAGGGGGGGTTACTGGTCCAAAGAAAGTTGTGGTTGCTTCAGATTTACCTGTAGACTGTCTACTAGGAAATGATTTAGAGACATCAGCTTGGGCAGAAGTGGAGTTGGAGGCTCATGCAGCAATGCTGGGCATTCCTGGGCATATGTTTGCTTTGACAAGGGCTCAGGCCAAAAAGCAAAAAGGACAGGGTGACTTGGATCCTGGAACAATGGACCAAGTGCTCCCTAAAGCTAGGGGTAGCAAGGGTAAATCCCTACCCACTATCCCTCCCTCTACAGATGATTCAACTTCTGGGGAAGAAGAATTTCCTCCCTGTGCAGAACCTTCACCAGATGAGCTGGCAGCAGACACTGCTGAGCTTTTGGGTGGAGGGGGGCCTGCCAGGGAAGAGCTGAGTGTGGCACAGCAATCCTGTCCCACATTAGAGGGTCTCAGACAGAAAGCTGTCAAGCAGCAAAATGGGGATGTCAGTGACTCACATAGAGTTTACTGGGAGGACAACCTCTTGTACACAGAAGCAAGGGACCCAAAACCTGGAGCAGCCAGGAGATTAGTCATTCCCCTGCAGTACAGAGAATTCCTCCTAACTCTGGCACATGACATTCCTTTGGCTGGACATTTGGGCCAGATTAAAACATGGGAAAGGCTTGTCCCCCTGTTTCACTGGCCTAGGATGTCAGAGGACACAAAATAATTTTGTAAATCTTGCGTGATCTGCCAAGCCAGTGGCAAGACAGGTGGCACTCCAAAGGCTCCCCTTATTCCACTACCTGTGGTTGGGGTTCCCTTTGAAAGGGTAGGGGTTGACATAGTTGGCCCCCTTGACCCTCCTACTGCTTCAGGCAATAGGTTTATCATGGTGGTAGTGGACCATGCCACAAGATATCCTGAAGCTATTCCTCTAAGGACCACTACAGCACCTGCAGTGGCAAAAGCCCTCCTGGGAATCTTTTCCAGGGTGGGTTTCCCAAAAGAGGTTGTATTAGACAGGGGTAGCAACTTTATGTCTGCATACTTTGGCGGTCATTCGACCTTGGCGGGCGGCGGAGGCCGCCCGCCAAAGTCCCGCCGTCAGGTTACCGTTCCGCGGTCGAAAGACCGCGGCGGTAATTCTGACTTTCCCGCTGGGCTGGCGGGCGGTCGCCTTCAGACCGCCCGCCAGCCCAGCGGGAAAGAGGCTTCCACGATGAAGCCGGCTCGGAATCGAGCCGGCGGAGTGGAAGCTGTGTGACGGGTGCAGTTGCACCCGTCGCGTATTTCACTGTCTGCGCAGCAGACAGTGAAATACATGTAGGGGCCCTCTTACGGGGGCCCCTGCAATGCCCATGCCAGTGGCATGGGCACTGCAGGGGCCCCCAGGGGCCCCGCGACCCCCCCTACCGCCATCCGGATCCCGGCGGTCGGACCGCCGGGATCTGGATGGCGGTAGGGGGGGTCGGAATCCCCGCGGCGGTGCAGCAAGCTGCGCCGCCGTGGAGGATTCAATGGGGCGGCGGTACACTGGCGGGAGCCCGCCAGTGGTGCCGGTCCGACCGCGGCTTTACCGCCGCGGTCGGAATCCCCATTGGAGCACCGCCGGCCTGTCGACGGTGCTCCCGCGGTCCTCCGCCCTGGCGGTCTTTGACCGCCAGGGTCAGAATGACCGCCTTTAAGTCTGCATACTTCCATGTGGAAGGAATGTGGTGTAACATACAAATTCACCACACCTTATCATCCACAAACAAATGGACTGGTTGAGAGGTTTAATAAAACTCTCAAAGGAATGATAATGGGACTCCCTGAAAAACTCAGTAGAAGATGGGATGTCCTGTTACCTTGCCTCCTTTTTGCTTACAGGGAGGTACCCCAGAAAGGAGTGGGCTTCAGCCCCTTTGAACTCCTCTTTGGGCACCCTGAAAGAGGTCCTCTAACACTTGTGAAGGAGGGTTGGGAACAACCTTTAAAAGCTCCTAAGCAGGATATAGTGGACTATGTTCTTGGCCTAAGATCCAGAATGGCGGAGTACATGAAAAAGGCCAGTAAAAACCTTCAGGCCAGCCAAGAGCTCCAAAAGCAATGGCATGACCAGAAGGCTGTTCTGATTCAGTACCAACCATGACAGAAGGTGTGGGTATTAGAGCCTGTGGCCCCAAGAGCACTCCAAGACAAATGGAGTGGACCCCATCTCATTGTTGAAAAGAAGGGCGAGGTCACCTTTTTGGTTGACCTGGGCACTGCCAGGAGTCCCCTTAGGGTGCTCCATGTGAATCGCCTAAAACCCTACTATGACAGGGCTGATCTCACCCTGCTCATGGCAACAGATGAAGGACAGGAAGAAGAGAGTGACCCTCTCCCTGATCTCTTCTCTTCCACTGAAAATGGTGCTTTAGTGGAAGGTGTAGTTTTGGCAGACTGTCTTACTGCTGAGCAGAAAGACAACTGCATAAATCTCCTAGGTCAGTTTTCTGAACTCTTTTCAACTGTGCCAGGCACCACATCTTGGTGTGAACACACAATTGATACTGGAGATAGCTTGCCTGTCAAAAGTAAAATCTATAGGCAGCCTGACCATGTCAGGGACTGCATAAGGCAAGAAGTTCAGAAAATGTTTGAACTAGGAGTGGTTGAACATTCTGAAAGCCCATGGGCCTCTCCTGTGGTGCTTGTGCCAAAGCCTCACACAAAAGATGGAAAAAGGGAGATGAGGTTTTGTGTAGATTACAGAGGTCTCAACCAGGTAACCAAAACTGATGCTCACCCTATACCCAGGGCAGATGAGCTCATAGATACACTGGCATCTGCCAAGTATCTAAGCACCTTTGATTTGACTGCAGGGTATTGGCAGATCAAATTATCAGAGGATGCTAAAGCAAAAACTGCATTTTCGACTATTGGAGGGCACTACCAATTCACAGTAATTCCCTTTGGTTTGAAAAATGCACCTGCCACTTTTCAGAGGTTGGTGAATACAGTCCTGCAAGGGTTGGAGGCTTTTAGTGCAGCATATCTGAACGATATAGCTGTCTTTAGCTCCACCTGGGATGATCACCTGGTCCACCTGTGGAAAGTTTTGGAGGCCCTGCAAAAGGCAGGCCTCACTATCAAGGCTTCAAAGTGCCAGATAGGGCAGGGGAAAGTGGTTTATCTGGGACACCTGGTAGGTGGAGAACAGATTGCACCACTTCAGGGGAAAATCCAGACAATCATGGATTGGGTTCCCCCTACAGCTCAGACCCAGGTGAGAGCCTTCCTAGGCCTCACTGGGTATTACAGGAGATTCATTAAAAACGATGGCTCCATTGCAGCCCCACTTAATGATCTCACTAGCAAGAAGATGCCTAAAAATGTATTGTGGACAGCTAGCTGTCAGAAAGCTTTTGAGGAGCTCAAACAGGCCATGTGCACTGCACCTGTCCTAAAAAGCCCATGTTACCCTAAGAAATTCATTGTTCAAACTGATGCATCTGAATTAGGGGTAGGGGCAGTCTTATCACAACTCAATTCTGAGGGCCAGGATCAACCTGTTGCTTTTATCAGCAGGAGGTTGACCCCTAGAGAAAAGTGTTGGTCTGCCATAGACCATAGGCCTTTGCTGTGGTCTGGGCACTGAAGAAGTTGAGGCCATACCTGTTTGGCTCTCACTTCATTGTTCAGACAGACCACAAACCTCTACTTTGGATAAAACAAATGAAAGGTGAAAACCCTAAATTGTTGAGGTGGTCCATATATCTACAGGGAATGGACTATACAGTGGAACATAGACCTGGGAGTAACCACTCCAATGCAGATGGACTCTCCAGATATTTCCACTTAGACAATGAAGACTCATCAGGTCATGGCTAGTCTTATTGTCTTTCGTTTGGGGAGGGTTGTGTAGGAAAGTACAATCTTGCCTGGAATGTTACCCCCATATTTCACTGTATATATGTTGTTTTAGTCTATGTGTCACTGGGCCCCTGCCAGGCAGGGCCCCAGTGCTCATAATTGTGCCCTGTATGTGTTCCCTGTGTGATGACTAACTGTCTCACTGAGGCTCTGCTAACCAGAACCTCAGTGGTTATGCTCTCCCTGCTTTCCAAATTGTCACTAACAGGCTAGTGACCAATTTCACCAATTCACATTGGCATACTGGAACACCCTTATAATTCCCTAGTATATGGTACTGAGGTACCCAGGGTATTGGGGTTCCAGGAGATCCCTATGGGCTGCAGCATTTATTTTGCCACCCATAGGGAGATCTGACAATTTTTACACAGACCTGCCAGTGCAGCCTGAGTGAAATAACGTCCACGTTATTTCACAGCCATTTACCACTGCACTTAAGTAACTTATAAGTCACCTATATGTCTAACCTTCACCTGGTGAAGGTTGGGTGCAAAGTTACTTAGTGTGTGGGCACCCTGGCACTAGCCAAGGTGTCCCCACATCGTTCAGGGCAAATTCCCCAGACTTTCTGAGTGCGGGGACACCATTACACACGTGCACTATACAAAGGTCACCTATACCTATGTATGGCGTCACAATGGTAACTCCGAACATGGCCATGTAACATGTCTAAGATCATGGAATTGTCACCCCAATGCCGTTCTGGCATTGGGGAGACAATTCCATGATCACCCGGGTCTCTAGCACAGAACCCAGGTACTGCCAAACTGCCTTTCCGGGGTCTCCACTGCAGCTGCTGCTGCTGCCAACCCCTCAGACAGGTTTCCGTCCTCATGGGGTCCAGGCAGCCCTGGCCCAGGAAGGCAGAACAAAGGATTTCCTCTGAGAGAGGGTATGACACCCTCTCCCTTTGGAAATAGTTGTGATGGCTGGGGAGGAGGAGCCTCCCCCAGCCTCTGGAAATGCTTTGATGGGCACAGATGCTGCCCATCTCTGCATAAACCAGTCTACACCGGTTTAGGGATCCCCCAGCCCTGCTCTGGCGCGAAACTGGACAAAAGAAAGGGGAGTGACCACTCCCCTGACCTGCACCTCCCAGGGGAGGTGCCCAGAGCTCCTCCAGTGTGTCCCAGACCTCTGCCATCTTGGAAACAGAGGTGTTGCTGGCACACTGGACTGCTCTGAGTGGCCAGTGCCATCAGGTGACGTCAGAGACTCCTTCTGATAGGCTCTTACCTTTCTTACTAGCCTATCCTCCTTCCTAGGTAGCCAAACCTCCTTTTCTGGCTATTTAGGGTCTCTGCTTTGGGGAATTCTTTAGATACCGAATGCAAGAGCTCACCAGAGTTCCTCTGCATCTCCCTCTTCACCTTCTGCCAAAGGATCGACCGCTGACTGCTCAGGACGCCTGCAAAACCGCAACAAAGTAGCAAAGACGACTACTGCAACCTTGTATCGCTTCATCCTGCTGGCTTTCTCGCCTGTTTCCTGGTGGTGCATGCTCTGGGGGTAGCCTGCCTCCTTCTTGCACCAGGAGCTCTGAAGAAATCTCCCGTGGGTCAACGGAATCTTCCCCCTGCAACCGCAGGCAACAAAAGACTGCATCACCGGGTCTCTAGGTCCCCTCTCAGCACAACGAGCATGGTCCCTGGAACTCAGCAACTCTGTCCAAGTGACTCCCACAGTCCAGTGACTCTTCAGTTCAAGTTTGGTGGAGGTAAGTCCTTGCCTCCCCACGCTAGACTGCATTGCTGGGTACCGTGTGATTTGCAGCTGCTCCGGCTCCTGTGCACTCTTCCAGGATTTCCTTCATGCACAACCAAGCCTGGTTCCCCGACACTCTAACCTGCAGTGCACAACCTTCTGAGTTGTCCTCCGGCGTCGTGGGACTCCCTTTTCTGACTTCGGGTGGACTCCGGTTCACTCCTCTTCTAAGTGCCTGATCTGGTACTTCTGCGGGTGCTGCCTGCTTCTGTGAGAGCTCCCTGACTTGCTGGGTGCCCCCTCTGTCTTCTCATCCAAGTGGTGTCATCCTGGTCCCTCCTGGGTCACAGCAGCATCCAAAAACCCTAACTGTGACCCTTGCAGCTAGCAAGGCTTGTTTATTGTCTTTCTGCGTGGGAACACTTCTGCAAGCTTCTTCACGACGTGGGACATCCATCCTCCAAAGGGGAAGTTCCTTGTCCTCTTCGTTCTTGCAAAACCCCAAGCTCCTTCCATCCAGTGGCAGCTTCCTTGCACCCTCAGCTGGCATTTCTTGGGCTCCTGCCCACTCTCGACACTGTAGCGACTCTTGGACTTGGTCCCCTTGTCTTACAGGTACTCAGGTCCGGAAATCCACTGTTGTTCCATTGCAGGTGTTGGTTTTCCTTGCAGAATCCCCCTATCACGACTTCTGTGCTCTCTGGGGGTTGTAGGTGCACTTTACACGTACCTTATAGGGTCTTGGGGTGGGCTATTTTTCTAACCCTCACTGTTTTCTTACAGTCCCAGTGACCCTCTACAAGTTCACATAGGTTTGGGGTCCATTCGTGGTTCGCATTCCACTTTTGGAGTACATGGTTTGTGTTGCCCCTATACCTATGTGCTCCTATTGCAATCTATTGTAACTTTACACTGCTTGCATTACTTCCTTTTGCTATTACTGCATATTTTTGGTATTGTGTACATATATCTTGTGTATATATGTCATCCTCATACTGAGGGTACTCACTGAGATACTTTTGGCATATTGTCATAAAAATAAAGTACCTTTATTTTTAGTATATCTGTGTATTGCGTTTTCTTATGATATTGTGCATATGACACCAGTGGTATAGTAGGAGCTTTGAATGTCTCCTAGTTCAGCCTAAGCTGCTCTGCTATAGCTACCTTCTATCAGCCTAAGCTGCTAGAAACACCTCTTCTACACTAATAAGGGATAGCTGGACCTGGCACAAGGTGTAAGCACCTCTGGTACCCACTACAAGCCAGGCCAGCCTCCTACACACCCCAACTGTCTTTATTGGACTGCTCCCCCAAGATGGAATGCAGCATTCCAAAACATTCCTTTATTTAAAGATATATCACACCTTTAGCATAACTCACCACTGTAGAATGAAGATAACTCACAACTTCCTCCTCATAGTTAAAAACAAGTTAACACAAAAATTAACTGCAACGAAGAAAATAAATAGAGAAGTACACTCATGCAATGATGAAAGCAAGGAAGAACACCTCAACCCACTAAACCCCTATGAGATCAAAACAATTGAGATTCCATATCTTTTCATCATCCACTTCAGCATAATTACAGAACATTTACACAACTATGGGAGGCTTACAAAATCTAAATTTTTCTTTTGAGCTAACTGGCAATTTAAGAAGTACTAAATCAACCACCATGAGAAACACTGTTTTGCGTCTGTCATAACTCATCTTCCCTCAATGAATAGAATGTTCTTGTTAGAAATTCCATTGTTAACATCCCAGTGCACACTTGACTCCTTTCCCGAAAGCATTCACTCCAGTGGTACCTCAGTGTTGCCCTTTCTACTGCTGAATAAATCAAACAGAGCCAGTTCCCTTATGGTGTGAAGAATACATCTATAGCCATACACAGACATCATCAACTCATCCTTTCAATTCCTTCCTGCGCACCTCTATAACTGAACACACTCTTTAATAGCTCTGGTGGATTGCTCAACAGTACCATTGCATTCTGGATGGTACAATGATCATTTTCTATGCCTCATTCTTCTCTATTTTAAAAATTCCTCAATTTCTTTTAAAAAAGTGAGAACCATTATCTGTCAAAATACATCAGAGAAGCCCTTCCCTGCTAAACAATTTTTCAAGAAACATGTGATGCTCCTAGCTTGAGCACTGCCAACTATACTGAGTTCTGCCTAATGTGAGAATTGATCAATGGACACTAACTGGTAGGAACTTGATCTCTCACCATGCAGGGCCTAACAATATACAATGAAACAACTTCACATGAATCTTTAGGCAATGCTCTACATTCTACAAGTGAAATCCTCACTTTCTATATTCTATAACTAGACAAATAGTCAGAGAACTCTCTAACAAGTGTCTCCATCTGCAACATTCAATTAAGGTCACCAATATGTTAATCAAATTCCAGGCTTAGTTTTGCTCATTCCCTGATGACCTTCAAGCACCATTTGCTGTTACTAACTCTCTACGAGTCAAAGAAACAACCAGCTTCATCCCTCTCAACGCTATTTCATGATCCAAGGGCGATTCATTTCTCACCTTTCAATAGCCTTATAATTTTTAGACCTTCTTACATCCCAATAAATTCTGAAGATTTCTACACAATGCTAGTAAAACCACCTCAGCATTAAGTGCTTCCATCTATTACTACTGAGAATTAACTCTTTCCAAAATGTAACACACCTTCACCTCCTCATCATTACAAACTTTCAAATCACACTTACCTCACTTCTCCTTTGACACACTAGAGCCAGGAATGTAATGAACACTTAAATTGTATTTTTGGAAAACCACAGTGCATTGGTTAATGCAGAATCAAGCTGTCTCCAATCCCTTTCTCATAAAAACCTCTACTAGCAGCTTGTGTTCTGTACAAAATAAAAATGACCTTCCCCAGCAAACTCTTTTGTTTCTTCCCAGCTAAAAATACACGCAATACCCCTCTCTCAATTATTGCATAATAAGTTTCCACCCCCTCCCTTAAAGCTCTCAGAATGTGGCCATTGCCTGTACACCCGCTCTCCATTCTGCAGAAGAACAGTGCCCAAACGTGACTGGCATCGGTTATCATCCAACCCACCTGAGAGGTGTTAAAATAATATAAATCCACCGAATTTAACAGATCATTCTTCACGTTGATAAATTCTTCTTCACACACATCTGACCATATAGACTCTCCAATATTTTTAAGAAACAATCTTATGGTGACAGTTTAGAGGCTAAATTTGGAATAAAGTTTGCATGAAATTCTACCATACCTAAAAAGGAAATTTGTTGAACTTTCTTTGCAGGATTATGCAAGTTTAGAATTGCTGAGACTAAATTTTAATTAGACTAATCTCACACTTTACTGTACAATGTTTTAGGTATTAAATTTCCTCTTTCCAAAATTTGTACTTACAGAGTTCCAAAGTTAGCCACCTTTATCAAAGTTTCTCAAAATCCAGTTTGACTCTTATATCAGGGTCTTCTTTGAATGTCCCAAAAACCCAGATTCTGTCTTGGAAAAATGTCATGCCATCCACATCTCCAAAAATGTCATTCATCACCCATTGAAATACAGCAGCATGTGAACCATGCCCAAAAGGCATCCTATAAAAGTGCTAAATGGAGTAATGAACATAGTAATGTCTTTCAATTCTTAAAACAGCTTGATCTGATGGTCTGCCGCAGTCAGTTCAAAAGTCAATAACCTTTTTGCACAATGTAACATCTCTGTTATGTTAGAGACAGGACAATGATATACCACCACACATTAATTTAGAGCTCTGAAGTCCACATACAAACAAATGTCCCCTGACTGCTTAGGGACCATAATATTAGGTGCCAGCCATTCTGTACATTCTACATGCTCAATGACGCCTGCCTGATATAACCAGTCAATTTCAGTTTTGATCACATCCCTCATTGAAAGTGGTATATTTCTCATTTTACCAACTACCAGCATAGAATTTTCTTTCACTCTTACTCTAATCCAATGTGCATATTCCTCCAAACAACCCAAGTTTTCTGAGAATACATCGGAAAACTCAGACACCAATTCAACTTGCGAACTATCTCATGTGCACTTAAACTCTCTATTTATGTCATCACAAGGTCTTTTAAATAATCCTTCCTCAACCTAACAGTAGGGTCTCAAAGAATGACAAGATCTCTCTGATGGGGTCAACACAGAACACTGCACACTTTACTGGAACATAAACCTTTGACAAAGCTTTGTGACCACAAAATTCAATCCCTGTTTCCAAGAATGCTCCCAACTCAATGCCTCCCTCATGCCACCCAGCGCATCGATCTTTGCTGTCTTTCTACTGCAGCAACAGCATTTTGAAAAAAGGCTCTCTCAATACATAGATTTACCCACAATATTGAGAGCTGGAAACATCTTGTAATTAGCTAAGTGTCCAACCACACCACATCTGTGACAAGATCACTTACATTTCAATGGCCTGAGATGCAGGCTCTTTACTTTAGTTTCTTTACTTTTTGTGTCAATCTTATTAAGCAAAGGCTTTAGGCTTTACTTATTTTTCTCCAACTCTTTACCACAGGTAAGAAAGTGTTCTATTGCTTTGCAATTAATATAGCTTCATTTACAGAAGGATCGTCGCTGATCTAATGTCCAGTGGGCACTTAAACATGAATTGGTCCCTTATTGGCTCTTTTAATGTTGTCCCATATTTGCAGGAGAAACCAACTTTCAGAAAGCTGTGACTTCTTCGACACTCTTCTCAAACATCTGCTCTCTGGTGCCAAAATTGTGTTTTTCTAGTACTGTGCTAATTTAGGGAAAATAGTGAAAATCAATTTGTTTATACAATTTTCAAACTAGTTGAACTCTTCTGCTTCATCATCCTATAATTCAAGCAAGCGTTCAAATAGCTCCTGAGTTGTAACTCCTAAACAAGGTAAAAGCAGGGCCGTTTTCTTTTCTGCTTTGGATTTGCTCCACATACCTTCTACTCCCCCACCAGACCTTTCCGCTCCGCTCAACAAGCACTAGCCACTGTACCCCGCATACAGAAGACCTCGGCTGATGGCAGATTGTTTGCCTACCTCGCAGCAAAGAGCTTCAGAAGACAACCCCCTAAGCGTCTTGAGACCCTTACGGTGAGTAGCTGCACTTTCCAAACTCTGATTGATTGATTGATACCTTTGCCTAATTATGTTTTTTCCATTTTGCCAACGTCAATGAAAGGATCACCTGCAGAAGTAACAGAACATGAAAGTGGTACAACTTGTTGTATGGCTGTACTATCCAAAGAATGTAGGTGAAGATTAATCAGATTTTAATAGATGAAACCAAACTGAATGCAGAATGTCTGGCTATGAGGTTTTCTAAAGTAGAAATGACGCAGGGTTTTAATCCTTTTTTTACATATTTAATGTTGTGATATCAAACAACTGTGGCTTTTAACTGGTTGCGTGCGCCGAACGGACTGGAGCTGCCCAACCCTGGTGCTCGTGTACGTAAGATGTCTCCCAGCCGTCCATGCACACAGTACTGGAAATTCCTCTTGTGCAGGCACCAGAGGGATTTCCTACTCAAAGAAACAGCCTCTGGAGCTATGGGAGAGCTTCTCCAGCTCCCGAGGCTGTTTCTTTGTTTTCAGTGAAATGACGATCAGCGAACTGACTCTGCATCAGTGCTTGCGGGGCTATATCATCCCCCCGAGCACTGATGCAGGTATCTCCCCTTTCCAATGGTACCCCTCCCTAGTGGATTCCTGCTTGGGGATCACCACAGGAGAGCAATCCCCAATCGAGAGCCACAACTAGACACTGGGGAGCGGCCCCTTGGGCAAGGGCGTTCGCTCCCCCCTGTATTTATTTTGGCCAAATTCAGCCTTTCTGCCCCTCCTGGAGGGCAGATGGGGGCACTAGCCCCCATTTGCCCCCTGGTGGAGGAGGGGCAGACAGCCCAATTAGAACCAGGGATCATTTTTATTAGTCATGTAGGGATGAGGAAATTATAGTGGTCATCAAGGGCAGCCCCCATTGAGCTTTCAAAAAAATGGGCACAGTCTTTCTGCCTCCCTTAGGGGGCAGATGGGTATTATTAGCCCCAATCTGCCCCCGAAGGGAGGCAGAAAGCCCACTAGATACCGGGGATTGTTTTTATAACAAAGGGGTAGGGGCTGCCCACAATTGTTATGGCCATGTCCCCAACCATCATAAACAGGGCTAAAGTCTTTGTTCTCTCCGGTGGCCAGAAAGCCCACTAGCCACCAGGAATTGATTTTAGAACCATCTAGGGGTCGGGGCTGCCCAGAATGGCCATGACAATGCCCCCCCCCCCCACACCATCAACAATTGGCACAGTCTTTCTGCCTCCCTTGGGCAAATGGGATAATTACCCCTGATCTGCCCTCTGAGGGGTAGAAAGCCCAGTAGACACTAGGGATTTTTATTTATGATAGAGGGTTGGGGGCTGCCCACAATGGGCATGGCCATGCCCCCACCCAAAACAAATGGGGCTAAATTATTTCTGCCCCCAGCCCCAAGAGGGGGTAGAAAGCCCACTAGGCACCAGGGACTTTTTTTTTTTTAGAAAAGACTAGAGGTGGGGGCTGACCAGAATGCCCCACCACACAAATGTGCACAGCCTTTCTGCCCCCCAGGGACAGATTGAGTAATTCTCCCTACTCGGGCCCCTGGGGCCAGAAAGCCCACAAGATACCAGAGAATAATTGTTTGAAAAAAAGAGGGTTGGGGGCTGGCCACCACAATGTGGATGGTTATGCCCCCACTCCAAATGACGGGGGCAACAGTCTTTCTTCTCCTCTGTGGACTAAAGCATCTCATCCCAATGGCAAGCAAGAGGTCATTTGACTCTTTGGGGTGTTGATTTTACATACGGGCCAAGAGAGCTTGGCTAACTCCCAATATTGTTCGACTTGCAATGGTGAGCGGCTGCACTTTTTGGGATTAGATAGGCTGCCACCTGTAAAAACCTACCAGACCCAGACACTTCTGAAACTAGAAATCTGAGGGAGTCCAGGGTGGTGTGCTTCACATGCACCCCACAGTACTTTCACACCCACAATGTCCTGCAAAACTCAAACTTTGTCTGAAGTCACACATTTTCATTACAGTTCGGTGAGGAAAACTTCCATGATCTGCAGGAATCCACAAAATTCCTACCACTCAGCATTGTCCCATTAATACGGATAAAAACTCCGCCCCACTTGTGCGGCTGGGCCTAGTGCCAGCAACAGGAACTTATCCATCCATGGTCCATAGGAGTCTCCATGCAAGGGTTCCTATTGTCCTTGGTTTGATCCGTTCCTGTCATGGCACTAGGCCCAGCCGCACAACTGAGGCAGTGCTTTTATTGACACAGGTGGTGAAATGCTGGGTGGTCGGATTTGTGTGGATTCCTGCTATTCCCAAAGTTTCCATCACAGCAAGTTCTGGAAAATGTATGATTTCAGGCAAAGTTGGATTTTTGCAGGGCATTGTGGGTAAGAAAAACCTAATGGTATCCATGCAAGTCATTCCATCCTGGAATCCCCTAAATGTTTAGTTTTCAAATATGTACAGGTTGGCTAGGTTTTCCTAGGTGCCGCCTGAGCTAGGGTCCACAACCTTGAGCTACCCACATTGCAAGAAAAGGTTCCATTTTGGGTGGTGAAATACGCTGCGTGTAGGTTGTGTTTTAGGCCGTTTCCTGTTGCGGCACTAGGTCTACCCACACAGGTGAGGTGCCACTTTCATCAGGAGCCTTGAGGGAATGCCAGGTGGAAGGAAGTTTGGGGTTCACCGCAGACTCGTGAACTTTCCATCACAGAAGTTGGAGGAAAATGTGTTTTTTGAGTCAAAGTTTGAGGTTTGCAAGGGATTCTGGGTAACTGTGAGAAGGTAGCCTCTTTCTAGCCTTGTTACCCCCACTTTTGGCCTGTTTGTGAGTGTATGTCAGGGTGTTTGTCACTGTTTTCACTGTCTCACTGGGATCCTGATAGCCAGGCCTCAGTGCTCATAGTGAAAACACCATGATTTCAGTATGGTTGTTATGTGTCACTGGGATCCTGCTAGTCAGGACCCCAGTGCTCATAGGTTTGTGGCCTATATGTATGTGTCACTGGGACCCTGTCACACAGGGCCCCAGTGCTCATAGGTGTGCATGTATATGTTCCCTGTGTGGTGCCTAACTGTCTCACTGAGGCTCTGCTAACCAGAACCTCAGTGGTTATGCTCTCTCATTACTTTTAAATTGTCACTAACAGGCTAGTGACCATTTTTACCAATTTACATTGGCTTACTGGAACACCCTTATAATTCCCTAGTATATGGTACTGAGGTACCCAGGGTATTGGGGTTCCAGGAGACCCCTATGGGCTGCAGCATTTCTTTTGCCACCCATAGGGGGCTCTGACAATTCTTACACAGGCCTGCCACTGCAGCCTGAGTGAAATAACGTCCACGGTATTTCACAGCCATTTTACACTGCACTTAAGTAACTTATAAGTCACCTATATGTCTAACCTTTACCTGGTAAAGGTTAGGTGCAAAGTTACTTAGTGTGAGGGCACCCTGGCACTAGCCAAGGTGCCCCCACATTGTTCAGAGCCAATTCCCTGAACTTTGTGAGTGCGGGGACACCATTACACGCGTTCACTACATATAGGTCACTACCTATATGTAGCTTCACCATGGTAACTCCGAATATGGCCATGTAACATGTCTATGATCATGGAATTGCCCCCTCTATACCATCCTGGCATAGTTGGCACAATCCCATGATCCCAGTGGTCTGTAGCACAGACTCTGGTACTGCCAAACTGCCCTTCCTGGGGTTTCACTGCAGCTGCTGCTGCTGCCAACCCCTCAGACAGGCAGCTGCCCTCCTGGGGTCCAGCCAGGCCTGGCCCAGGATGGCAGAACAAAGAACTTCCTCTGAGAGAGGGTGTGACACCCTCTCCCTTTGGAAAATGGTGTGAAGGCAGGGGAGGAGTAGCCTCCCCCAGCCTCTGGAAATGCTTTGTTGGGCACAGATGTGCCCAATTCTGCATAAGCCAGTCTACACCGGTTCAGGGACCCCTTAGCCCCTGCTCTGGCGCGAAACTGGACATAGGAAAGGGGAGTGACCACTCCCCTGACCTGCACCTCCCCTGGGAGGTGTCCAGAGCTCCTCCAGTGTGCTCCAGACCTCTGCCATCTTGGAAACAGAGGTGCTGCTGGCACACTGGACTGCTCTGAGTGGCCAGTGCCACCAGGTGACGTCAGAGACTCCTGCTGATAGGCTCCTTCAGGTGTTAGTAGCCTTTCCTCTCTCCTAGGTAGCCAAACCCTCTTTTCTGGCTATTAAGGGTCTCTGTCTCTGGGGAAACTTTAGATAACGAATGCATGAGCTCAGCCGAGTTCCTCTGCATCTCCCTCTTCACCTTCTGATAAGGAATCGACCGCTGACCGCGCTGGAAGCCTGCAAACCTGCAACATAGTAGCAAAGACGACTACTGCAACTCTGTAACGCTGATCCTGCCGCCTTCTCGACTGTTTTCCTGCTTGTGCATGCTGTGGGGGTAGTCTGCCTCCTCTCTGCACCAGAAGCTCCGAAGAAATCTCCTGTGGGTCGACGGAATCTTCCCCCTGCAACCGCAGGCACCAAAAAGCTGCATCTCCGGTCCCTTGGGTCTCCTCTCAGCACGACGAGCGAGGTCCCTCGAATCCAGCGACACCGTCCAAGTGACCCCCACGGTCCAGTGACTCTTCAGCCCAAGTTTGGTGGAGGTAAGTCCTTGCCTCACCTCGCTGGGCTGCATTGCTGGGAACCGCGACTTTGCAAGCTTCTCCGGCCCCTGTGCACTTCCGGCGGAAATCCTGTGTGCACAGCCAAGCCTGGGTCCACGGCACTCTAACCTGCATTGCACGACTTTCTAAGTTGGTCTCCGGCGACGTGGGACTCCTTTGTGCAACTTCGGCGAGCACCGTTTCACGCATCCTCGTAGTGCCTGTTTCTGGCACTTCCCCGGGTGCTACCTGCTTCAGTGAGGGCTCTTTGTCTTGCTCGCCGTCCCCTCTCTCTGCAGGTCCAATTTGCGACCTCCTGGTCCCTCCTGGGCCCCAGCAGCGTCCAAAAACGCCAAACGCACGATTTGCGTGTAGCAAGGCTTGTTGGCGTCCATCCGGCGGGAAAACACTTCTGCACGACTCTCCAAGGCGTGGGGGATCCATCCTCCAAAGGAGAAGTCTCTAGCCCTTGTCGTTCCTGCAGTATTCACAGTTCTTCAGCCTAGTAAGAGCTTCTTTGCACCAACCGCTGGCATTTCTTGGGCATCTGCCCATCTCCGAGCTGCTTGTGACTTTTGGACTTGGTCCCCTTGTTCCACAGGTACCTTCAGACAGGAATCCATCGTTGTTGCATTGCTGATTTGTGTTTTCCTTGCATTCTCCCTCTAACACGACTATTTTGTCCTTAGGGGAACTTTGGTTCACTTTGCACTCACTTTTCAGGGTCTTGGGGTGGGTTATTTTGCTAACTCTCACTATTTTCTAATAGTCCCAGCGACCCTCTACAAGGTCACATAGGTTTGGGGTCCATTCGTGGTTCACATTCCACTTCTGGAGTATATGGTTTGTGTTGCCCCTATCCCTATGTTTCCCCATTGCATCCTATTGTAACTATACATTGTTTGCACTGTTTTCTAAGACTATACTGCATATTTTTGCTATTGTGTATATATATCTTGTGTATATTTCCTATCCTCTCACTGAGGGGACACTCTAAGATACTTTGGCATATTGTCATAAAAATAAAGTACCTTTATTTTTAGTATAACTGTGTATTGTGTTTTCTTATGATATTGTGCATATGACACTAAGTGGTACTGTAGTAGCTTCACACGTCTCCTAGTTCAGCCTGAGCTGCTTTGCTAAGCTACCATTATCTATCAGCCTAAGCTGCTAGACACCCTATATACTAATAAGGGATAACTGGGCCTGGTGCAAGGTGCAAGTACCCCTTGGTACTCACTACAAGCCAGTCCAGCCTCCTACATTGGTTGTGCAGCGGTGGGATAAGTGCTTGAGACTACTTACCACTCTTGTCATTGTACTTTTCATAAGAGAAAAATATACAAAACAAGGTCAGTGTATATACACATAGCCAAAAAGTTTTACATTTCCTCTTTTCACTCTTTTCTAAGTGCTGAAAAGTACTTCTAAACTTACAAAAAGTTCTTAAAAGTTTAAAAAGTTTTTTCTGTCTTTCCAAAAAGTTCTGAAAACTTTTTTCTCTTTGTCTATCACTTTAACTCTCTCTAAAAATGTCTGGCACAGGCCAAAAAGTTGAACTGTCCAAACTTGCATATGATCACCTTAGCTGGAAAGGAGCAAGGAGTCTCTGCATAGAGAGAGGTTTGAGTGTAGGGAAGAATCCTTCCTTAGAACTGTTAATTAATATGCTTAGAGTACAGGATAAGGCCATAAGTGCCCAATCTGTAGAAAAAGTAGCTAATGGTTCTCAATCTGATCCAGGGACTCCCCCAGGAAAAGGTTCAGGAAAGAAACTTCTCAGCCTGCCCATTACTAGACAGTCTAGCATAGTTGGTACAGAGGTTGAATCACACCATACTGATGGTGTGCTCTCACATTATGCTGGTAGCCAAGCTGTTAGGGTGCCCTCTGTAAGGGACAGGTCTCCTTCTGTTCATTCCCATCATACCTCTGTATCTAGAAATGTCCCTCCCACCCACCCTGATGACAGATTGTTAGAAAGGGAGCTCAATAGATTGAGAGTGGAACAAACCAGACTGAAGCTCAAGAAGCAACAGCTGGATTTGGATAGACAGTCTTTAGAAATAGAGAGGGAAAGACAGAAGTTGGGTTTAGATACCCATGGTGGCAGCAGCAGTATTCCCCATAGTCATCCTGCAAAAGAGCATGATTCCAGGAATCTGCACAAGATAGTTCCCCCTTATAAGGAGGGGGATGACATTAACAAGTGGTTTGCTGCACTTGAGAGGGCCTGTGCTGTACAGGATGTCCCTCAAAAGCAGTGGGCTGCTATCCTATGGCTATCATTTAGTGGAAAGGGTAGGGATAGACTCCTTACTGTGAAAGAAAGTGATGCCAATAATTTTACAGTTCTTAAGAATGCACTCCTGGATGGTTATGGCTTAACCACTGAACAGTACAGGATAAAGTTCAGAGAGACCAAAAAGGAGTCTTCACAAGACTGGGTTGATTTCATTGACCATTCAGTGAAGGCCTTGGAGGGGTGGTTACATGGCAGTAAAGTTACTGATTATGAAAGCCTGTATAACACAATCCTGAGAGAGCATATACTTAATAATTGTGTGTCTGAGTTGTTGCACCAGTACCTGGTAGACTCTGATCTGACCTCTCCCCAAGAATTGGGAAAGAAGGCAGACAAATGGGTCAGAACAAGGGTGAACAGAAAAGTTCATACAGGGGGTGACAAAGATGGCAATAAGAAGAAAGATGGTGAAAAATCTCAAGATAAGCATGGGGATAAGGGTAAAACCAAAGATCCCACTTCAAATCTTAAACACTCTTCAGAGGGTGGGGATAAAACAAATTCTTCCTCTTCTTCCCAACCTGCACACATTAAAAAGCCTTGGTGCTTTGTGTGTAAAAACAGAGGCCATAGGCCAGGGGATAAGTCCTGTCCAGGTAAACCTCCTGAGCCTACCACCACTAATACATCAAGCTCTAGTGCCCCTAGCAGTAGTGGTACTAGTGGTGGGACTGCTGGCAACAGTCAAGCAAAGGGTGTAGTTGGGTTCACTTATGGGTCCATAGTGGAAACTGATGTAATCAGTCCCAAGACAGTTTCTGTCACACCTAGTGGCATTGGCCTTGCCACACTGGCTGCTTGTCCCCTTACAATGGATAAGTACAGGCAGACAGTTTCAATAAATGGTGTTGAGGCCTTGGCCTACAGGGACACAGGTGCCAGTTTCACTTTGGTGACTGAAAACCTAGTGCCTCCTGAACAACACATCATTGGACAACAGTATAAGATTATTGATGTCCATAACTCCACTAAGTTTCTTCCCTTAGCTATAATTCAGTTTAGTTGGGGTGGAGTTACTGGCCCTAAGCAGGTGGTGGTATCACCTAGCTTACCTGTAGACTGTCTCTTAGGTAATGACCTAGAGGCCTCAGGTTGGGCTGATGTAGAGTTTTATGCCCATGCAGCCATGCTGGGCATCCCTGAGGAATTGTTCCCTCTCATTTCAAGTGAAATGAAAAAGCAAAGGAGAGAAGGCCTGAAAACTCAGGATCCCTCTCCATCAACAGGTAAAAAGGGTATCACAGTATCCCCTAACCACCCTACCATTCAGGATACTATTCCTGTGGTGGGAGAAACCTCTCCTGGGGTGGCACCTGTTCCAAGGGAATCATCAGCTGGCAAAGCTGGACTCCCTGAGGTGGAAGTACCTCTCTGTGGGATAACTAACATTGGTGAGAAAAAGAGCACCATTTTAGTTAACATGGAGCATCCCTCCAACCCTCCCAGAGAAACTTTAGTGCAGAAACTCTGCACTGCCTCACAACACTTAGGACAGCATCCCTGCCCTAGTGTGGAGCTGATAGGACAGCATCCCTGCCCTGCTCCAACCCAAGAGAAACAGCATCCCTGTTCTCTCTTCCAGCCATATGGACAAAGTTTTTGCCCAGCTATGGCTTTTCTGAGACAGCATCCCTGTCTGGCATTTCCATCACTACAAATAGGTTCAGTGGACAATTCCCACTGCTCTAAACTAAAACTTACTGATAGAAACTCTGAAAATACATCTTCACATTGTTGCTTAGCTAAAAAACTTCAAACAGGGGGGTTTACATCCCCACAGGGAAGTAACCATATAGTGGATGATAAAGGGAGTAACCAGTCTATTGCAGAGCTACTCTCTACTTATCACCACTTAGACAATAAAGTCTCAACTGGCCAAGGTTAGCCTTATTGTCCTTCGTTTGGGGGGGGGTTGTGTGAGAAGGTAGCCTCTTTCTAGCCTTGTTACCCCCACTTTTGGCCTGTTTGTGAGTGTATGTCAGGGTGTTTGTCACTGTTTTCACTGTCTCACTGGGATCCTGATAGCCAGGCCTCAGTGCTCATAGTGAAAACACCATGATTTCAGTATGGTTGTTATGTGTCACTGGGATCCTGCTAGTCAGGACCCCAGTGCTCATAGGTTTGTGGCCTATATGTATGTGTCACTGGGACCCTGTCACACAGGGCCCCAGTGCTCATAGGTGTGCATGTATATGTTCCCTGTGTGGTGCCTAACTGTCTCACTGAGGCTCTGCTAACCAGAACCTCAGTGGTTATGCTCTCTCATTACTTTTAAATTGTCACTAACAGGCTAGTGACCATTTTTACCAATTTACATTGGCTTACTGGAACACCCTTATAATTCCCTAGTATATGGTACTGAGGTACCCAGGGTATTGGGGTTCCAGGAGACCCCTATGGGCTGCAGCATTTCTTTTGCCACCCATAGGGGGCTCTGACAATTCTTACACAGGCCTGCCACTGCAGCCTGAGTGAAATAACGTCCACGGTATTTCACAGCCATTTTACACTGCACTTAAGTAACTTATAAGTCACCTATATGTCTAACCTTTACCTGGTAAAGGTTAGGTGCAAAGTTACTTAGTGTGAGGGCACCCTGGCACTAGCCAAGGTGCCCCCACATTGTTCAGAGCCAATTCCCTGAACTTTGTGAGTGCGGGGACACCATTACACGCGTTCACTACATATAGGTCACTACCTATATGTAGCTTCACCATGGTAACTCCGAATATGGCCATGTAACATGTCTATGATCATGGAATTGCCCCCTCTATACCATCCTGGCATAGTTGGCACAATCCCATGATCCCAGTGGTCTGTAGCACAGACTCTGGTACTGCCAAACTGCCCTTCCTGGGGTTTCACTGCAGCTGCTGCTGCTGCCAACCCCTCAGACAGGCAGCTGCCCTCCTGGGGTCCAGCCAGGCCTGGCCCAGGATGGCAGAACAAAGAACTTCCTCTGAGAGAGGGTGTGACACCCTCTCCCTTTGGAAAATGGTGTGAAGGCAGGGGAGGAGTAGCCTCCCCCAGCCTCTGGAAATGCTTTGTTGGGCACAGATGTGCCCAATTCTGCATAAGCCAGTCTACACCGGTTCAGGGACCCCTTAGCCCCTGCTCTGGCGCGAAACTGGACATAGGAAAGGGGAGTGACCACTCCCCTGACCTGCACCTCCCCTGGGAGGTGTCCAGAGCTCCTCCAGTGTGCTCCAGACCTCTGCCATCTTGGAAACAGAGGTGCTGCTGGCACACTGGACTGCTCTGAGTGGCCAGTGCCACCAGGTGACGTCAGAGACTCCTGCTGATAGGCTCCTTCAGGTGTTAGTAGCCTTTCCTCTCTCCTAGGTAGCCAAACCCTCTTTTCTGTCTATTAAGGGTCTCTGTCTCTGGGGAAACTTTAGATAACGAATGCATGAGCTCAGCCGAGTTCCTCTGCATCTCCCTCTTCACCTTCTGATAAGGAATCGACCGCTGACCGCGCTGGAAGCCTGCAAACCTGCAACATAGTAGCAAAGACGACTACTGCAACTCTGTAACGCTGATCCTGCCGCCTTCTCGACTGTTTTCCTGCTTGTGCATGCTGTGGGGGTAGTCTGCCTCCTCTCTGCACCAGAAGCTCCGAAGAAATCTCCCGTGGGTCGACGGAATCTTCCCCCTGCAACCGCAGGCACCAAAAAGCTGCATCTCCGGTCCCTTGGGTCTCCTCTCAGCACGACGAGCGAGGTCCCTCGAATCCAGCGACACCGTCCAAGTGACCCCCACGGTCCAGTGACTCTTCAGCCCAAGTTTGGTGGAGGTAAGTCCTTGCCTCACCTCGCTGGGCTGCATTGCTGGGAACCGCGACTTTGCAAGCTTCTCCGGCCCCTGTGCACTTCCGGCGGAAATCCTGTGTGCACAGCCAAGCCTGGGTCCACGGCACTCTAACCTGCATTGCACGACTTTCTAAGTTGGTCTCCGGCGACGTGGGACTCCTTTGTGCAACTTCGGCGAGCACCGTTTCACGCATCCTCGTAGTGCCTGTTTCTGGCACTTCCCCGGGTGCTACCTGCTTCAGTGAGGGCTCTTTGTCTTGTTCGACGTCCCCTCTCTCTGCAGGTCCAATTTGCGACCTCCTGGTCCCTCCTGGGCCCCAGCAGCGTCCAAAAACGCCAAACGCACGATTTGCGTGTAGCAAGGCTTGTTGGCGTCCATCCGGCGGGAAAACACTTCTGCACGACTCTCCAAGGCGTGGGGGATCCATCCTCCAAAGGGGAAGTCTCTAGCCCTTGTCGTTCCTGCAGTATTCACAGTTCTTCAGCCTAGTAAGAGCTTCTTTGCACCAACCGCTGGCATTTCTTGGGCATCTGCCCATCTCCGAGCTGCTTGTGACTTTTGGACTTGGTCCCCTTGTTCCACAGGTACCTTCAGACAGGAATCCATCGTTGTTGCATTGCTGATTTGTGTTTTCCTTGCATTCTCCCTCTAACACGACTATTTTGTCCTTAGGGGAACTTTGGTGCACTTTGCACTCACTTTTCAGGGTCTTGGGGTGGGTTATTTTGCTAACTCTCACTATTTTCTAATAGTCCCAGCGACCCTCTACAAGGTCACATAGGTTTGGGGTCCATTCGTGGTTCACATTCCACTTCTGGAGTATATGGTTTGTGTTGCCCCTATCCCTATGTTTCCCCATTGCATCCTATTGTAACTATACATTGTTTGCACTGTTTTCTAAGACTATACTGCATATTTTTGCTATTGTGTATATATATCTTGTGTATATTTCCTATCCTCTCACTGAGGGGACACTCTAAGATACTTTGGCATATTGTCATAAAAATAAAGTACCTTTATTTTTAGTATAACTGTGTATTGTGTTTTCTTATGATATTGTGCATATGACACTAAGTGGTACTGTAGTAGCTTCACACGTCTCCTAGTTCAGCCTGAGCTGCTTTGCTAAGCTACCATTATCTATCAGCCTAAGCTGCTAGACACCCTATACACTAATAAGGGATAACTGGGCCTGGTGCAAGGTGCAAGTACCCCTTGGTACTCACTACAAGCCAGTCCAGCCTCCTACAGTAACAAAATGTGGCGAGTGCCATGCAAGTCAGCCCACCCTGGATATATCTAGACGCCTAAATTTCCCTAAATACTGGCTGAGCTAGGGTCCAATTGCTAGGGATACCCACACAAATGAGGTACCGTTTTTATAAGGAGACTTTTAGGAGCATAAAATAGTGGAACATTTGTTATCACCTATTGGATTTCGCTGCATTTCTGCCTTGTAAATGTAATCCAGTGTATAACAAAGATTACATTTTGAAAAATATCTTCTAAATCCTATGTTAGTGCGGGTAACTACAAATTCAGAGATGTAGAAATAACCACTGCTTCTAAACTCTAAATCGTGTGCCCATTACAGAAATACATAAGTTTTCTTGATACCTGTTGGACCTGGCCCTTTTTGCAAGGTCATCCCCAAACTTTTTGCCTCCTTCCTCCTTTTTTTCTGACCCCTTGCTGTTGGCTCTTGAACTCTGAGCACTTTATCACTGCTGATCAGTGCTAAAGTGCATGTGCTCTCCCTTGTAAACATGGTATGATTGGCTTACACCTAATTGGCTAATTTAATTTACCTGTAAGTCCCTTGTACAGCAGTATCTCTATATCATGGGCCTGTAAGTTAAATGCTACTAGTGGGCCTGCAGCACTGCTTGCGCCACCCACTGAGGTAGCCTTTCAAACCTGTCTCAGGCTTGCTAGCGCAGGGCCTGTGTGTGCAGTTTTCTGCCACAGGGACCTGGCATCTAAATTTATTTGCCAGGCCCAGAACTCCCCTTTTACTACATGTAAGTCACCCCTAAGGTAGGTCCTAGCCAGCCCTATCGGTAGGGAGCTATGTATGTATCACAGACATGTGCCTGGTTGTGTGGCCCGTCCTGGTAGTGATAAACAGCATATTTGGTTTCTCATTGCTGCCTTCTCATAAGATTGCATTGGAAATGCCCTGCCTTATGACTAGAGGGTATTGTCTGATTTATGAGGAGTAACGTAGGCATGTTTGGTATGGTTGTAATGGTAGTGAGAAATGCTGCTTACTGGTGTAGGTGGATTCTTTATTACCATTATAGAAACGCCACTTCTAGAAAGTGAGAAGTTCTCTGTTCTTATGACTCTGGTGTTTTGCAGCTTGACTCCAATCCATATCTGGGGCAGAGTGACAGCTGGGCTTTGTGCATACCTTTCAGACACAGGGAGGGTGGAGGTGTCATAGAACTGCATCTACATTTTGAATGGTCCTCCTGGGCTGAGAGAACGGAAGAGGGGGCACACTTGCAATTGTAAAGGCTGTGCCCTGGCCTCACACAAGGGCTTGTTACCCCCAACTGATGTCTGGAGCCTGTGCTGGAGAAGAGATGGGACACTCCTCGAACCAGTTGTAACTGGTTGGAACCTCCTCTCCCCCTCTTTGTCAATACTGTGCAAAACTGAGTATAAGTACGGGGGGTTTTCCCCATGAAAGTGAGACACAAAGACATTTTTAAAATACTTGGAACTAGACACAGAATGCTGCTGGAGGGACTTACCAGGAACCGCCTTGGACTGCTGCTGCTGTGCTGACCTGTGACCTGTTGGGTCACTAGGAGGAACTGCCACTGACTGCAACCCCTTGTGCTGGTCTGTGTTTGTGGGCCCTACCGCCCTGTGTTCCCACCTGTAGTCTCCAGGGGCTGGGTACTGTGGCCCCTACACCGTGGAACTTCATTTCTAAAGTGCGTGGTGAGCTCTAGGAAATTGCCTTCTAGAGCACCTCTTATGTGACGGCCAAAGTGCCTTGAGAGTGCCTTCCTTTATTTGCTAAAGCACCTGGAGAGAACTTTCTTTTTAGGAGCCTCGTGTCTTCAGAAGGTGTTCCTGCATTGCCGGGGGAGAATTACCTCCGTGACCCGGGATTCCTCAGCGTGTCCTAAGCGCGTTCTGTAACATGCACCTTAGGCATGGGAGAGACGAAGGTAGGAGCACTCCAGGTGGTGCCCCCGGGCACTCCTGGATCCTGGGCTCAGTGTGGCTGAGCTCCCACAAAGAGAGAGGAGCCGGCCACTTTGTGGCGCTGGGAGGCTTCCCAGGGCTCGGTCGCCTGAGGGAACGGAAGGAGTGGCCCCGGGCGCTCTCCTCAGGAGGATCGCAGTGTGTCCGGAGGCCGTCTGTAAGTGCAGCGGCCTCAAGGACGCGGGCGGCTCCCACGAGAGAAGCAGTACATAGGGGGGTTAGGGTGAGTCCCTCTCCCCTGGTCTCTGCGCTAGGAGCGTGAATGCTCCCACACTGCTTTTGGTCCCCGAGAGAGTTAAGCAAAGCCCCTGTTGTCTGACCTCTTACATAAGTGTGAGAAAGTAGCCTCTTTCTAGCCTTGTTACCCCCACTTTTGGCCTGTTTGTAGGTATATGTCAGGGTGTTTTCACTGTCTCAATGGGGTCCTGCTAGCCAGGGCCCAGTGCTCATAGTGAAAACCCTATGTTGTCAGTATGTTTGTTATGTGTGACTGGGACCCTGCTAGCCAGGACCCCAGTGCTCATAAGTTTGTGGCCTATATGTGTTCCCTGTGTGATGCCTAACTGTCTCACTGAGGCTCTGCTAACCAGAATCTCAGTGGTTATGCTCTCTCTTTACTTTAAAATTTGTCACTAACAGGCTAGTGACTACATTTACCAATTCACATTGTCATACTGGTACACCCATATAATTCCCTAGTATATGGTACTGAGGTACCCAGGGTATTGGGGTTCCAGGAGATCCCTATGGGCTAAAGCATTTTGTTTGCCACCCATAGGGAGCTCTGACAATTCTTACACAGGCCTGCCAGTGCAGCCTTTTACAGACATTTACCACTGCACTTAAGTAACTTATAAGTCACCTATATGTCTATCCTTCACCTGGTGAAGGTTGGGTGCAAAGTTACTTAGTGTGTGGGCACCCTGGCACTTGCCAAGGTGCCCCCACATCGTTCAGGGCAAATTCCCCGGACTTTGTGAGTGCAGGGACACCATTACACGCGTGCACTATACAAAGGTAACTACCTATGTATAGCGTCACAATGGTAACTCCGAACATGGCCATGTAAGATGTCTAAGATCATGGAATTGTCACCCCAATGCAATTCTGGCATTGGGGGGACAATTCCATGATCCCCCGGGTCTCTAGCATAGTACCCGGGTACTGCCAAACTGCCTTTCCGGGGTCTCCACTGCAGCTGCTGCTGCTGCCAACCCCTCAGACAGGTTTCTGCCCTCCTGGGGTCCAGGCAGCCCAGGCCCAGGAAGGCAGAACAAAGGATTTCCTCTGAGAGAGGGTGTAACACCCTCTCCTTTTGGAAATAGGTGTCAGGGCTTGGGAGGAGTAGCCTCCCCTAGCCTCTGGAAATGCTTTGATGGGCACAGATGGTGCCCATCTCTGCATAAGCCAGTCTACACCGGTTTAGGGATCCCCCAGCCCTGCTCTGGCGCGAAACTGGACAAAGGAAAGGGCAGTGACCCCTCCCCTGACCTGCACCTCCCAGTGGAGGTGCCCAGAGCCCCTCCAGTGTGTCCCAGACCTCTGCCATCTTGGAAACAGAGGTGTTTGTGGCACACTGGACTGCTCTGAGTGGCCAGTGCCAGAAGATGACGTCAGAGGCTCCTTCTGATAGACTTTTACCTCTCTTGGTAGCCAATCCTCCTTCCTTGGTAGCCAAACCTCCTTTTCTGGCTATTTAGGGTCTCTGCTTTGGGGAATTCTTCAGATAACGAATGCAAGAGCTCACTAGAGTTCCTCTGAATCTCCCTCTTCACCTTCTACCAAAGGATCGACCGCTGACTGCTCAGGACGCCTGCAAAACCACAACAAAGTAGCAAGACGACTACTAGCAACCTTGCTTCATCCTGCCGGCTTTCTCGACTGTTTCCAGGTTGTGCATGCTCTGGGGGTAGCCTGCCTCCTCTCTGCACCAGGAGTGTAGGAAGTTGGCTCTGTATGTACTATTTCAAAGTGAGAAATAGCATGCACAGTGTCCAAGGGTTCCCCTTAGAGGTAGGATAGTGGCAAAAAGAGATAATTCTAATGCTCTATTTTGTGGTAGTGTGGTCGAGCAGTAGGCTTATCAGAGGGTAGTGTTAAGCATTTGTTGTACACACACAGGCAATAAATGAGGAACACACACTCAAAGACAATTCCAGGCCAATAGGTTTTTGTATAGAAAAATATATTTTCTTAGTTTATTTTAAGAACCACAGGTTTAAGATTTACAAACAATACTTTAAATGAAAGGTATTTCACTTAGGAACTTTAGGAACTTTGAATTAGCAAAATAGCATATACAGTTTTTACACAAATGGCAATAAACTATTTTAAAACTGGACACTGCAATTTTCAACAGTTCCTGGGGGAGGTAAGTATTTGTTAGTTTTGCAGGAAAGTAAACCACCTATAGGGTTCAAAGTTGGGTCCAAGTCCACCGTTGGGGGTTCAGAGCAACCCCAAAGTTACCACACCAGCAGCTCAGGGCCGGTCAGGTGCAGAGGTCAAAGTGGTGCCTAAAACGCATAGGCTTCAATGGAGAAGGGGGTGCCCCGGTTCCAGTCTGCCAGCAGGTAAGTACCCGCGTCTTCGGAGGGCAGACCAGGGGGGTTTTGTAGGGCACCGGGGGGGGGACACAAGTCAGCACAAAAAGTACACCCTCAGCGGCACGGGGCGGCCGGGTGCAGTGTGCAAACAGGCGTCAGGTTTGCAATGTAGTTCAATGGGAGACCTAGGGGTCTCTTCAGCGATGCAGGCAGGCAAGGGGGGGGGGCTCCTCGGGGTAGCCACCACCTGGGCAAGGGAGAGGGCCACCTGGGGGTCGCTCCTGCACTGGAGGTCGGATCCTTCAGGTCCTGGGGGCTACGGGTGCAGAGTCCTTACCAGGCGTCGGGTTCTTAGAAGCAGGCAGTCGTGGTCAGGGGGAGCCTCTGGATTCCCTCTGCAGGCGTCGCTGTGGGGGCTCAGGGGGGTCAACTCTGGCTACTCTTGGGCTCGCACTCGCCGGGGAGTCCTCCCTGTAGCGTTGGTTCTCCACAAGTCGAGCCGGGGGCGTCGGGTGCAGAGTGCAAAGTCACACGCTTCCGGTGGGAAACGTGTGTTCTTTCAAAGTTGCTTCTTAGTTGCAAAGATGCTTCTTCCTTGGAGCAGAGCTGCTGTCCACGGGAGTTCTTGGTCCTTTTAGATGCAGGGTAGTCCTCTGAGGCTTCAGAGGTCGCTGGACCCTGTGGAACCCGTCGCTGGAGCAGTTCTTTTGAAGTGGGGAGACAGGCCGGTAGAGCTGGGGCCAAAGCAGTTGGTGTCTCCGTCTTCTCTGCAGGTTTTTCAGTTCAGCAATCCTTCTTCGTCTTAGGTTGCAGGAATCTAGTTACCTAGGTTCTGGGAGCCCCTAAATACTCTATTTAGGGGTGTGTTTAGGTCTGTGGGGTTAGTAGCCAATGTCTACTAGCCCTGAGGGTGGCTACACCCTCTTTGTGCCTCCTCCCTGAGGGGAGGGGGGCACATCCCTAATCCTATTGGGGGAATCCTCCATCTGCAAGATGGAGGATTTCTAAAAGTCAGAGTCACCTCAGCTCAGGACACCTTAGGGGCTGTCCTGACTGGCCAGTGACTCCTCCTTGTTTTTCTCATTATCTCCTCCGGCCTTGCGCCAAAAGTGGGGCCGTGGCCGGAGGGGGCGGGCAACTCCACTAGCTGGAGTGCCCTGGGGTGCTGTAACAAAGGGGGTGAGCCTTTGAGGCTCACCACCAGGTGTTACAGTTCCTGCAGGGGGAGGTGAGAAGCACCTCCACCCAGTACAGGCTTTGTTACTAGGCACAGAGTGACAAAGGCACTCTCCTCATGTGGCCAGCAACATGTCTGGTGTGTGGCAGGCTGCGAAAACTAGTCAGCCCACACTGGTAGTCGGGTATGGTTTCAGGGGGCATCTCTAAGATGCCCTCTGGGGTGTATTTTACAATAAAATGTACACTGGCATCAGTGTGCATTTATTGTGCTGAGAAGTTTGATACCAAACTTCTCAGTTTTCAGTGTAGCCATTATAGTGCGGTGGAGTTCGTGCATGAAAGACTCCCAGACCATATACTCCTATGGCTACCCTGCACTTACAATGTCTAAGGTTTTGCTTAGATACTGTAGGGGCATAGTGCTCATGCACTTATGCCCTCACCTATGGTATAGTGCACCCTGCCTTAGGGCTGTAAGGCCTGCTAGAGGGGTGATCTATAGGCAGTGTGAGGTTGCATGGCACCCTGAGGGGAGTGCCATGTCGACTTAGTCATTTTATCCCCACCAGCACACACAAGGTGGCAAGCAGTGTGTCTGTGCTGAGTGAGGGGTCCCCAGGGTGGCATAAGACATGCTGCAGCCCTTAGAGACCTTCCCTGGCATCTGGGCCCTTGGTACCAGGGGTACCAGTTACAAGGGACTTACCTGGATGCCAAGGTGTGTCAATTGTGGAAACAAAGGTACAGGTTAGGGAAAGAACACTGGTGCTGGGGCCTGGTTAGCAAGCCTCAGCACACTTTCAAATCCTAACTTGGCATCAGCAAAGGCAAAAAGTCAGGGGGTAACCATGCCAAGGAGGCATTTCCTTACACAACCCCCCCCCAAACGAAAGAGGATGAGACTAACCTTTCCCAAGAGAGTCTTCATTTTCTAAGTGGAAGAACCTGGAAAGGCCATCTGCATTGGCATGGGCAGTCCCAGGTCTGTGTTCCACTATAAAGTCTATTACCTGTAGGGAGATGGACCACCTCAACAGTTTTGGATTTTCACCTTTAATTTGCGTTAGCCATCTGAGAGGTCTGTGGTCAGTCTGAACTACAAAGTGAGTACCAAAGAGGTATGGTCTCAGCTTCTTCAGGGACCAAACCACAGCAAAGGCCTCCCTCTCAATGGCACTCCAACGCTGCTCCCTGGGGAGTAACCTCCTGCTAATGAAAGCAACAGGCTGGTCAAGGCCATCATCATTTGTTTGGGACAAAACTGCCCCTATCCCATGTTCAGAGGCATCAGTCTGCACAATTAACTGCTTGGAGTAATCTGGAGCTTTGAGAACTGGTGCTGTGCACATTGCTTGTTTCAGGGTGCCAAAGGCCTGTTGGCATTCTACAGTCCAGTTTACCTTTTTGGGCATTTTCTTGGAGGTAAGTTCTGTGAGGGGTGTCACTATAGATCCATATCCCTTCACAAACCTCCTGTAGTACCCAGTCAAGCCAAGGAATGCCCTGACTTGAGTCTGGGTTTTTGGAGCTGCCCAGTCCAGAATAGTCTGGATCTTAGGCTGGAGTGGCTGAACTTGGCCTCTACCTACAAGGTGTCCTAAGTAAACCACAGTTCCCTGCCCTATCTGACATTTGGATGCCTTGATAGAGAGGCCTGCTGCTTGCAGGGCCTTCAAAACCTTCTTCAGGTGGACCAGGTGATCCTGCCAGCTGGAGCTAAAGACAGCAATATCGTCAAGGTAAGCTGCACTAAAGGACTCCAAGCCAGCAAGGACATGATTCACCAACCTTTGGAAGGTGGCAGGGGCATTCTTTAAACCAAAGGGCATAACATTAAACTGATAATGCCCATCAGGTGTGGAGAATGCTGTCTTTTCTTTTGCTCCTGGTGCCATTTTTATTTGCCAGTACCCTGCTGTCAAGTCAAAGGTACTTAAGTATCTGGCAGCACCTAGTTTGTCTATCAACTCATCTGCCCTTGGAATGGGATGGGCATCTGTCTTGGTGACAGAATTAAGGGGGTCATTACAACATTGGCGGTAAAAGCCGCTTACCGCCGTGAAGAAGACCGCCAACAGTCCGCTGCGGCCGCGGAATTCCGCCACAGCTATTATGACCCACAGGTCGAAATCCAGACACCCACAGAAGACCGCCACACCAAAGGTCAGTGATAAACTGGCGAAAACAAAACCTCCACCGTCACGCCGTCACGCCAACAGAAATACGCCCACACTATCACGACCCACGAATCCACGCGGCAGTCTTTCAACCGCGGTATTCCATTGGCGGTACACACTGCTGTGCTCAAAATACACACACTCTTACAAAACACTCTTACAAAACACAGCCACATTGGACAATTCAAAATACACACACCTGATACACATACACACACCACTCCCACACACCCAATACAATATAAAACACACACTCACATCACCCACAAACCCCCATGACAAAAAATTCTGAACGAAGGCCAGAGAGAGACAGCACCAGCAAGAACAACAGCATCCACAGGCACACAACACCATCACCCACACTACTTCCACGCACAAAACACCACACACCACTACACATCACCACACTTATCATCCCATACACCACCCCACACATCACCTACACCACCCCATGGCACGGCAAAGGCACCCCAGGTTCTCGGAGGAGGAGCTCAGGGTCATGGTGGAGGAAATCATCCGGGTAGAGAGACAGCTATTCGGATCACAGGTGCAGCACACCTCAATTGCAAGGAAGATGGAGCTATGGAGAAGAATAGTCGACAGGGTCAATGCAGTGGGACAGCACACAAGAAATCGGGACGACATCAGGAAGAGGTGGAACGACCTACGGGGGAAGGTGCGTTCCGTGGTCTCAAGACACCACTTGGCGGTTCAGCGGACTGGCGGCGGACCCCCACCTCCTCCCCCACAACTAACAACATGGGAGGAGCAGGTCTTGGAGATTCTGCATCCTGAGGGCCTCGCAGGAGTCGGTGGAGGAATGGACTCTGGTAAGTCAAATCTTAACTTTCATATCCTCCACCCTACCAGCATGCTATCACAGACCCCCACCCTCACCCCCTCCCCTATCACTCCAACTCCTCACAAATGTACTAGTAACACAAACCACACATCCCAACACCAAGCCCTGCATGCAACAACAAAGCATGGACACCCATCACTTATGCATGCCCACTGCACATACCCATGCACCCCCCTAAACCATCATCACACAAGCCCCCACACAGGAATGCTAGCACTGGGGTAGACGGTCACCCACCCATTGCACACCATGACACACACAGATGCAATAATCATCCTTTGACACCCCTGCAGGACTAAAACCCAACGTCACCAGACAGGAGGGTCCAGACATCTCCACCCCACCCACTGAAGAGTCCCACAGTGATGACAGCAGCTCTGTCCAACTGGATCCAGGTGACCAGCCCGGACCATCGTGGGCCTCGGGACAGTTGGTTCCCCACACCCAGTCACAGGCCACCACAGAGCTTCCACCCCCTGGTAACACCAGCACAGCACCCACCCAGCGGGCCCATACCTCCGTCCCCAGGACACGTCAATCAGCGGTGTGTCCACCACTACAGGGAACCCAGGATAACCCACCACCCCAACAACAACAGGGACCTGGTGGCAGTGGGCACACAGTCCAGGGGACGGAGGCCCAGGAACACAGGGGAACTGGGAGGGCTGATATGCAACAGGCCTAGGGAACCCACTCTCCACGAGGCCCTCTCCTTCATCATGGGAGCATACCACCACTCCCAGGAGACGATGGCAACGGTCCTGGCCAAGTTTCAGGAGACCCAGCGCATGCAGGAGGAACAGTATTTGGGGTTCAGGGAGGAACTCAGAACCATCAGCTCCGCCCTGGGCACCATCGTAGGGGTGTTGAAGGAAATACTTAACACCAGGAGGGGCACTGTGGCACTAAAAGGGGCCCCTGACACTAGCATGGACGATGAACTGCCCACCACCTCCGCCGGCGCTATTGGACAGGAGGCACCGTTACAGGACCACCACACCAGGACCCCACCCCCTGCAGATGGAGAACCACCCCGCAAACGGTCCCTGAGATGCAGGAACAAGACAGAGCACGATGCCAAGACCCCCGCCAAGAAATGAGACCACCCTGATTGTCAACCCACAATGCCACTTTGTCACCCTGTCCATATTTAAACTGCCCCAGCTCCACTCCCTATGTCCATATGGGCAATGCACCTGTGAGACTAATAGACTGGACTCTACCATGGACATTCCTCCGCCATCACCCCATACCATTTAACTTCCCCCTCCAATATTTTGTATTTAAATAAACACCCTTGAAGCACAAAACAATCTGGAGTCAGTCTGTGATTTCAAAAATGTGTATTAGCAAATACAGTGTCAAAATGCTCTTTCAAATGTAATGTCAACATACCTATGTCACACATCTCAAGTCCATGAGGAATCTAAGCAGATGACACACGTTGGAAACCACACCTGTGGAACCGTAAGGGAAATGTACAACTCAGTTACCATATACTGGTTGAAATCGACAGACAGGATAGAGGTAGAAGTGTGAAAGTACTTGTAGTAGGCAGGAATGTGTTCTCACCTGTGTGTCACTGGAAATATTAACTGAGTCCCTGTTGTCAATGTCTTCTTCCTCTGCTTCCTCCTCATCACTGTCCACAGGCTCCACAGCTGCCACAACACTCCCTCATCTGGACCATCCTCCTGCAGAAAAGGCACCTGTCATCGCAAAGCCAAGTTGTGAAGCATACAGCAGGCCACGATGATCTGGCACACCTTATTTGGTGAGTAGAATAGGGATCCACCTGTCATATTGAGGCACCTGAACGTGGCCTTCAGGAGGCCGAAGGTCCGTTCGATCACCCTCCTAGTCCGCCCATAGGCCTCATTGTAGCGTTCCTCTGCCCTTGTCCTGGGATTCCTCACTGGGGTCAGTAGCCATGACAGGTTGGGGTAACCAGAGTCCCCTAATAGCCACACCAGGTGCCTCTGGAGTTGACCCATCACATAAGGGATGCTGCTATTCCGCAGGATGTAGGTGTCATGCACTGAGCCAGGGAACATAGCATTTACCTGGGAGATGTACTGGTCTGCCAAACATACCATCTGTACATTCATCGAATGATAACTCTTCCGGTTCCTGTACACCTATTCACTCCTGTGGGGGGGGACCCGAGCTACATGGGTCCCATCAATGGCACCTATGATGTTGGGGATAGGTCAAAGGGCATAGAAGTCAGCTTTAACTGTAGCCAAATCCTCCACCTGAGGGAAAACGATGTAGCTCCGCATGTGTTTCAGAAGGGCAGACAACACTCAGGACAACACGTTGGAAAACATAGGCTGGGACATCCCTGATGCCATGGCCACTGTTGTTTGAAATGACCCACTTGCAAGGAAATGGAGCACTGATAGCACCTGCACTTGAGGGGGGATCCCTGTGTGATGGCGGATTGCTGACATCAGGTCAGGCTCCAACTGGGCACACAGTTCCTGGATTGTGGCACGGTCAAACCTGTAGGTGATGATCAAATGTCTTTCCTCCATTGTCGACAGGTCCACCAGCGGTCGGTACACCGGAGGATTCTGCCATCTCCTCACATGTCCCAGCAGATGGTGCCTAGGAATGACAACAGCAACCACAGAGTCAAACAACTCTGAGGTATGTACCCACAGTCTACACAGAACACCATTTATACACAAAATGTGGCCTGTATTTGTGTTGTGCGACAAGGCCTAGGTCTGTGTGACGCAGTTGGTAATTAGGGCATGTGGGCCCCTGAAATGGTGGCTGCCTGACCTCTAAAGTGGGACAATGGGATGTGAGGTAACTGCGCTGGTGTTGTACACCGTCGCGGTAGACGGTCGAAGACCGCGGCGCAATGCTGCATTGGTTAACATTGGACCCTATGGGTCCCAGGAGCCAATGACGAGGTACGCCAGCGGTGATGTTACTCACTGCCGCGGACCTGACCGCTGCGGACGTGACCGCCACTTTCTATCTGTTGAATCACTCGATACCTGATCTTCGACAGGAGAGGACCTACACTGCAAGTGCTGCTGTGACCTCGGTGTGGAAGAGACAATGGCTCGTGCGTCTGGGGAAAGGGCCCCTGCCTTCACTGCAGAGGAGTTGGAGAAGCTCGTCGATGGGGTCCTCCCCCAGTACACGCTACTCTACGGTCCTCCAGACCAACAGGTAAGTACACAGGGAGCATGTTGTATGGGCTATGCCTGTGTGGAGAGGGCTGGTTGTAAGAATGAAGGGGACACAGTTCTGCGTGCATGATGGACTGTGAATGCATGTGCCACATGGCAAGGGTAGGGATGTGGGCCACTCACTTAGACGGTGCAGTTGTTAATGACTTCTCTTCTTCCCCTGTACATGTCATGTAGGTCAGCGCCCACCAGAAGAAGGATATTTGGCGTGCCATCGCCAAGCACATCCGGACCCTGGGGGTCCACCACAGACGGAGCACCCACTGCCAGAAAAGATGGGAGGACATTCGCCGCTGGAGCAAGAACATGGCGGAGGCTCAGCTGGGGATGGCCTCCCAACGTGGGAGGGGGCCCGCCGAACCATGACACCCCTGATGTTCCGGATCCTGCCGGTGGCCTACCCTGAGTTGGATGGGCGCTTGAGGGCATCACAGCAGACACAAGGGGGTGAGTACAACATCATTCTGCTGACTTTGTGCGCAGTGGAGGGGTCTGGGTGGGGGAGGAGGGCTGTGGGTATCCCTAGGCCAGAGCGAGTTCTGTAGGCTAGGCCCCTCCGTAATGCAGGCCATGTGGCACCCCACCCCACCTCTGTAGAGTGCCAAGTAGAGGTATTCATGCCCCTGTGTCATCTATGTGTGCAGATGTCGTCCATAGCCTTGTAGGCCATATCCCAGGAATTGCATCAGTAGAGCCCAACAGCGCGACGTAGTGCAGGGGGCTGCTGTGTCTGTATTGTCCGCCAACGGTAGCGGTAAGCCATGCACTCAACCTGTTTTTCTTCTGTCGTCCCCCCTTTTTGTGGTCTCCCTGTTCTTGTGTGCATCAGCATCATCAGGCGGAGGTACAGTGGCACCGGAGCACGAGGGAGCTGCATCCCACATGGACATGGAGGGCCACACCACAGACTCGGAATACACCAGTGGGACGGAGGGCGAGGGGAGCACCACGGCGGTCACAGGATCTACAACCAGCGACACGGACTCGTCCTCCGATGGGAGCTCCCTTGTGGTGGCGGCAAAATCTGTGCCCCCCACTTCTACAGGTACAGCCTCCACCCCCCCTACCAGCACCGCCCTCCCAGCAGCCCCTCAGCGTGTGCCCCGTGCCCGCTCACCCAGGAAGGTGGGCATTTCCTTCGTCCCAGGCACCTCAGCCCCTGCCCCAGTCACCTCTGCTGCCCTCAGTGAGGAGGCCATTGACCTCCTCAGGTCACTCACTGTTGCGCAGTCTACCATTTTGAATGCCATCCAGGGTGTAGAAAGGGAATTACAACACACTAATGCATTCCTGGAGAGCATTCATTCTGGTTAGGCTGCCCTTCATCGAACCCTGCAAACTCTGGCCTCAGCACTGATGGCAGCCATAGTCCCTGTGTCTAGCCTCCCCCCTCCAACTTCCTCCACCCCGACCCAATCCCCTGTACCTCTGCCTATCCCAAGCACACCATCAGACCAGCCTGCACACACCTCACCACACAAGGGAAGCTCAGGCAAACATAAGCACCACACATCCCACAGGCACTCACGCAAGCATCACACACATACAGACACACCAACATCCACTGCCTCCACTGTGTCCCCTCCTCATCATCTCCCTCCTCCCTCCCAGTCTCGTCTACACTCACACCTGCATACACTACCACTACAGCCACTACGTCCCGCACCAGCACACCAACCACCACACCCAGCTCACGTGCACTCACCACCCCACTACCATTTACACGTCCCCTGTGTCCTCTCCCAGTGTGTCTGTGACGCCCCCTCCGAAGATACACAAACGCAGGCACACACCCACCCAACAGCCATCCACCTCACGACAGCCTCCAGCCCATGCACCTGCACCCAAATCCACAAAACGTACACCTCCTACAACCACCACATCTTCCTCCACTCCCAAACCCCCTCCATCTACCCGTCCCAGTGTCTCCCAAAAACTTTTCCTGGCCCCCCCTTAACCTATTTCCCACCACCACCCCTCCCCCTCCAACTCATAGGTCCCGTACTAGCACCTCAGCCAAAAAATCTCCGGGACCAGTGGTGCCTGTTGTTACAGGTATGTGGAGTGCACTGGCCACCAGGACAGCCAGTGTGGCACGGAGCCACAGCACAGCCAGTCCGCCCTGTGAAGCACCAGAAGTTGGACAGTTCCCGGCGGGAGAGGAGGAAGACTCCAGCCAGCAAAGCCGCTCACAATGGTCCCGGGGGGAGTGTCGACTCAGCTGTGACTCCTCCCAAGGTGGGGAAGGGGCAGAAGAAATCTTCAAAGTCTGGGAGGAGCAGCACGGCGGAGAGGACCGCCATCATCCCCGCTACCCAGGAGGCCACCGCCAGCCTCATCGTCACTGGCCAGGAGGCCACCGCCAGAGTCACTGCCCAGGAGGCCAGCCCCATCGTCACTGGCCAGGAGGCCACCGCCAGCCACAGGCCCAGCTGGCCAGGAGGGCCCCGCAAGCCACAGCCCAGCTGGCCCATGAAGGACCGCCAGCCACAGCCCAGCTGGGCAATGAAGGACCGCCTTGGCAAGCACCGCTGAACAGGCCAGGGACCACTGAACAGGGCAAAGACCGCCATGGAATGCACCGCTGAACAGGTCTGACACTGGCAACGCAAGCACCGCTGAACAGGCCAGGGACCGCTGAACAGGGCAAAGACCGCCATGGAATGCACCGCTGAACACGTCTGACACTGGCAACGCAAGCACCGCTGAACAGGCCAGGGACCGCTGAACTGGGCAAAGACCGTCATGGAATGCACCGCTAGCCCAGTTGCGGCAGGGGCAGTGACGCAATTGGGACCGTCACGGGGTGTGTGCTGCACTCTGGGCACGAGTCCCCCTCCAGCACCAGTGGAGACTGTTATCCACTTGAGAGACTGTGGCTTTGCACTCCCCAAGATATGGCAGTGGGCAACCCACCCACTGTAGAGACTTGAGAGACTGTGGATTTGCACTCCCCAGGATATGGCAGTGGGCAACCCACCCACTGTAGAGACTTGAGAGACTGTGGCTTTGCACTCCCCAGGATATGGCAGTGGGCAACCCACTCACTGTAGAGACTTGAGAGACTGCAGCTTTGCACTCTCCAGGATATGGCAGTGGGCAACCCACCCACTGTAGAGACTTGAGAGACTGTGGCTTTGCACTCCCCAGGATAGATCAATGGGCATGGAGCCCCCTTGTGGATCTGGGGTGGTGCACTCATCCGGCTGAGGTGCCCCCCCTTCCCTTCCCCCTGAGGTGTCTGTTGTATTTCTACCTGATGCCCCCAGGAGTGTTCTCTCCGTTTTGATCAGGTATCTTGTGTGGCCTCACCCATGCATTTTGGGCCCAGTGGTCCACGGACAATGAATGGTGCATTACCTGCACTACTAATCGTGGTGTATTTTTTCTTTAATGTGTATATATATCTGTATATATTTGCTTACTGTATTTTGATATATTACAATGGTTCAACTCATTTCCTTTTGTCTTTGCATTCTTCCGGGGGGGTTGGGGGTTGTTACTGTAATGTATAGATATGCATTGGTGTGTGTGTTGTAGTGGGTGAGGATCGGGTGGGGGTTGGGATGTTGGTTGTGTGTAAGCTGTGTTTTTGCCCCCCCCTCCCCTATGTCGTAGGTGCAGTACTCACCGTGCTCTTCGCCGCCGGCGTTGATGATCCTCGTATAGGAGCAGGAAGACTATCGCTGGCAGAATATGGAGTTCCGGCTCCACGGTGTCCTGATTCCTCGTGGGATGTGTAGAGGTGAGTGTTTTCCCTTTGAAATGGCTGTTTCCGCCGTGTTTTTATCCGCAGTGAATCCGCCCCGGAAAAGGTGGCGGATTGGTAGGTTGTGATACTGTGGGCGGTACATTGTCTTCCGCCTGTCTGTTGGCGGTGACCGCTGCGATGTTTGTCTGTACCGCCGTGGCGGTCGGAGTGTTAAAGTGGCTGTCTTTGTTGGCGGTTTCCGCCACGGTCATAATTCCAAAATGTTTACCGCCGGCCTGTTGGCGGTCTTACCGCCGCTTTAACACCGTCCGCCAGGGTTGTAATGACCACCTAAGTCCTCTGTAGTCCACACAAAACCTCATCTCTCTCTTTCCATCTTTGGTGTGAGGTTTGGGGACTAAGACCACTGGGCTAGCCCAGGGGCTGTCAGAGTGCTCAATGATTCCCAATTCCAGCATCTTGTGGACTTCCACTTTGATGCTTTACTTAACTTGGTCATACTGTCTGAACATTTTGTTTTTGACAGGCTTGCTGTCTCCTGTGTCCACATCATGGGTACACAGGTGTGTCTGACCAGGGGTTAGGGAAAAGAGCTCAGCAAACTGTTGCAGGACCTTCCTACAGCCAGATTGCTGTTGGCCAGAGAGGGTGTCTGAGTAGATCACTCCACCAACTGAGCCATCTTTTGGGTCTGTGGAGAGGAGATCAGGGAGAGGTTCAATCTCAGCTTCCTGGTCCTCATCTGTTACCATCAACAGATTCACATCTGCCCTGTCATGGAAGAGTTTGAGGCGGTTCGAATGGATCACCCTTATGGGGGTCCTGCTAGTGCCTAGGTCTAACAGGTAGGTGACCTGACTCTTCCTCTCTAGCACTGGGTAAGGGCCACTCCATTTGTCCTGAAGTGCCCTGGGAGCCACAGGCTCCAGAACCCAGACTTTCTGCCCTGGCTGAAACTCAACCATAGCAGCCTTTTGGTCATACCACATCTTCTGGGGTTGTTGGCTGGCCTCAAGGTTTTTACTTGCCTTTTCCATGTACTCTGCCATCCTTGAACGTAGGCCTAGTACATAGTCCACTATATCTTGTTTAGGCTCATGAAGAGGTCTCGCCCAGCCTTCTTTTACAAGAGCTAGTGGTCCCCTTACAGGATGGCCAAACAGAAGTTCAAAGGGGGAAAACCCTACTCCCTTCTGAGGCACATCTCTGTAGATGAAAAGCAGGCATGGCAAGAGGACATCCCATCTCCTTTTAAGTTTTTCATGGAGCCCCATGATCATGCCTTTCAATGTCTTGTTAAATCTTTCTACAAGACCATTGGTTTGTGGATGGTATGGTGTGGTGAATTTGTAAGTCACCCCACACTCATTCCACATGTGCTTCAGGTATGCTGACATGAAGTTGGTACCTCTGTCAGACACCACCTCCTTAGGAAATCCCACTCTGGTAAAAATATGAATCAGTGCTTTGGCTACTGCAGGGGCAGTAGTCGACCTAAGGGGAATTGCTTCAGGGTATCTAGTAGCATGATCCACTACTACTAGTATGTATTAGTTCCCTGAGGCTGTGGGAGGTTCAAGTGGACCCACTATGTCCACACCCACTCTTTCAAAGGGGACCCCCACCACTGGAAGTGGAATGAGGGGGGCCTTTGGGTGTCCACCTGTTTTACCACTGGCTTGACAGGTGGCACAGGAGAGACAAAACTCCTTGAACTTCTGGGACATGTTGGGCCAATAGAAGTGGTTGACTAATCTCTCCCACGTCTTGGTCTGTCCCAAATGCCCAGCAAGAGGAATATCATGAGCTAAGGTCAGAATGAACTCCCTAAACTCCTCAGGCACTACCACTCTCCTAGTGGCACCAGGTTTGGGATCTCTTGCCCCTGTGTAAAGGAGTCCATCTTCCCAGTAGACTCTATGGTGGTCATTACAACCCTGGCGGACGGTGTTAAAGCGGCGGTAAAACCGCCAACAGGCCGGCGGTAAAAAAATTGGAATTATGACCGTGACGGAAACCGCCAACAAAGAGAGCCACTTTAACACTCAGACCGCCACGGCGGTACAGACAAACAGAGCGGCGGTCACCGCCAACAGACAGGCGGAGGACAATGTACCGCCCACAGTATCACAATCTACCAATCCGCCACCTTTTCTGGGGCGGATTCACCGCGGATAAAAACACGGCGGAAACAGCCATTTCAAGGGAAAAACGCTCACCTCTACACACTCCACGAGGAACGAGGGCACCATGGAGCCGGAACTCCATATACTCCCTGTGATAGTCTTCCTGCTCCTATACGAGGATCATCAACGCCGGCGGGGAAGACCACAGTGAGTACTGCACCTACGATATAGGGGAGGGGGTTGGCAAAAACACAGGGACACGCACAACCAACATCCCAACCCCCACCCCCACCCTCACCCACTACAACACACACACCAATGCATATCTATACTTCCCCCCGGAAGAATACAAAAACAAAAGGAAATGAGTTGAACCATTGTAATATATCAAAATACAGTAAGCAAATATATACGTATATATATATATACACATTAAACAAAATATACACCACGATTAGTAGTGCAGGTTTCACCATTCATTGTCCGTGGACCACTGGGCCCAAAATGCATGGGCGAGGCCCACACAAGATACCCGATCAAAACGGAGAGAACACTGCAGGGGCATCAGATAGAAATACAACAGGCATCTCAGGGGGAAGGGAAGGGGGGGCACCTCAGCCGGATGAGTGCATCACGCCAGGTCCACGAGGGGGCTCCATGCCCATTGATGTATCCTGAGGAGTGCAGAGCCACAATCTCTCAAGTCTCTGCAGTGGGTGGGTTGCCCACTGTACCATCCTGGGGAGTGCAAAGCCACAGTCTCTCAAGTCTCTGCAGTGGGTGGGTTGCCCACTGTACCATCCTGGGGAGTGCAAAGCCACAGTCTCTCAAGTCTCTGCAGCGAGTGGGTTGCCCACTGTACCAACCTGGGGAGTGCAAAGCCACAGTCTCTCAAGTCTCTGCAGTGGGTGGGTTGCCCACTGTACCATCATGGGGAGTGCAAAGCCACAGTCTCTCAAGTGTCTACAGTGGGTGGGTTGCCCACTGCGCCATCCTGGGGAGTGCAAAGCCACAGTCTCTCAAGTCTCTACAGTGGGTGGTTTGCCCACTGTGCCATCCTGGGGATTGCAAAGCCACAGTCTCTCAAGTGTCTACAGTGGGTGGGTTGCCCACTGTGCCATCCTGGGGAGTGCAAAGCCACAGTCTCTCAAGTCTCTACAGTGGGTGGATTGCCCACTGCCATATCCTGGGGAGTGCAAAGCCACAGTCTCTCAAGTCTCTACAGTGGGTGGATTGCCCACTGCCATATCCTGCGGAGTGCAAAGCCACAGTCTCTCAGGTAGATGCAGGTCTCCACTGGTTCTGGAGGGGGACTGATGCCCAGACTGGATGAGTCTCCCTGTGGAAGTACCTGTCCTGTCACTGTCCCAGCTGCACATGGGAGAACGATGCCTGATGTGCCGGACTATTCATACCCACACGGTCTTTGCCCTGTTCAGTGGTCTTCACCATGGCGGTCTTGGCCTTGTTCAGCGGTGCTTTGCCATGGCTGCCTATGGACTGTTCAGCGGTGCTTTGCCATGGCGGTCTATGCCCTGTTCAGCGGTCTTCACCATGGCGGTCTTGGCCTTGTTCAGCGGTGCTTTGCCATGGCTGCCTATGGACTGTTCAGCGGTGCTTTGCCATGGCGGACTTTGCCCTGTTCAGCGGTCTTCACCATGGCGGTCTTGGCCTTGTTCAGCGGTGCTTTGCCATGGCTGCCTATGGACTGTTTAGCGGTGCTTTGCCATGGCTGCCTATGGACTGTTCAGCGGTAGCCTAAGATGGCGGTTCAGATACTGACATTGGTGTGTGGCATGACGTTCCATCATTGCCCAGCGGGGCTGTGAGATTCTGGACCCTCCTGGGCTGTGACTCCGGCGGTTGCGGTGGTCTCCTGACCAGTAACGATACTTGAGCCCTCCGGGGCTATGACTCTGGCGGTGGTCTCCTGACCAGTAACGATACTTGAGCCCTCCTGGGCTATGACTCTGGCGGTGGTCTCCTGACCAGTAACGATACTTGAGCCCTCCTGGGCTATGAATCTGGCGGTGGTCTCCTGACCAGTAACGATACTTGAGCCCTCCTGGGCTATGACTCTGGCGGTGGTCTCCTGACCAGTAACGATACTTGAGCCCTCCGGGGCTATGACTCTGGCGGTGGTCCCCTGACCAGTAACGATACTTGAGCCCTCCGGGGCTCTGACTCTGGCGGTGGTCTCCTGACCAGTAACGATACTTGAGCCCATCTGGGCTATGACTCTGGCGGTGGTCTCCTGACCAGTAACGATACTTGAGCCCTCCGGGGCTATGACTCTGGCGGTAGTCTCCTGACCAGTAACGATACTTGAGCCCTCCTGGGCTATGACTCTGGCGGTGGTCTCCTGACCAGTAACGATACTTGAGCCCTCCTGGGCTATGACTCTGGCGGTGGTCTCCTGACCAGTAACGACGGTGCTGGCGGTTGTGTCTGGACCGCCGGAAATGATGGCGCACTTCTCCGCCGTGACACTCACAACAGGTTGGGGAGACTTCCTCGGGACCTTCTCCACCTTCTTTTGAGTTACAGATGACTCACCAATCGCCTTGGATCCCATTTCACTGTTTGTACCACCAGGAGTCTTGACACGGTCCCGTCGTCCAGTCTCCAATTTCGGAGCCTTCACAGGGGGTGGGCTGACAGTGCCTTGGCTCCGGGTCCTACTGCCTGCCCTAGTGGACGGGGCACTCCAAAAACCTGGAACACGCACCACTGGTACTGGAGGCATTTTGGCTGAGGCGCTACGACGGGACTGATGAATTGGAGGGGGGGGGCAAAAAGGTCAATTTGACATAGGGACAGTTTCTGACGTACACTGGGATGGGTAGTTGGAGGGGCTCTGGGAGTGGAGGAAGAGGAGGTGGTTGTAGGAGGTGTCACTTTAGGTGTTTTGGGTGCAGGTGCAGGTACTGGAGGCTGTCGTGAGGTGGATGGATGTTGGGTGAGTGATTGCCGGCGTTTGTGTACTTTGGGAGGGGGCGTCACAGACACACTGGGAGAGGACACAGGGGACGTTTATATGGCAGTGGAGGTGGTGACTGCAGGTGAGCGGCTTGTGGTGCTGGGTGTCCTGGTGCGAGTCCTAGTGCCTGTAGATGTGGTGCATGCAGGTGTGTGTGTAGACGAGACTGGGAGGGAGGAGGGAGAAGAGGAGGAGGAGGACACAGTGGAGACAGTGGATGTTGCTGTGTCTGTATGGGTCTGATGCTTGTGTGAGTGCTTGTGGTGAGTGTGGTGCCTATGTTTGCTTGAGCTACTTTTGGGTGTTGACTTGTGTGCATGCTGGTCTGTAGGTGTGCTTGGAATGGGCTGGGGTACAGAGGATTGGGTCTGGGTGGAGGAAGTTGGAGGGGGGAGGCTGGACACAGGGACAATGGCTGCCATCAGTGCTGAGGACAGAGATTGCAGGGTTCGCTGAAGGACAGCCTGACCAGAATGAATGCCTTCCAGGAATGCATTACCATGTTTCAACTCTCGTTCTACACCCTGGATGGCATTCACAATGGAAGACTGCCCAACAGTGAGTGACCTGAGGAGGTCAATGGCCTCCTCACTGAGGGCAGCAGGGGTGACAGGGGCAGGGCCTGAGGTGCCTGGGGCGAAGGTGATGCCCACCCTCCTGGGTGAGCGGGCACGGGGCGAACGCTGAGGGGCTGCTGGGAGGGCGGTGCTGGTAGGGGAGGTGGCTGCTGTACCTGTAGAAGTGGGGCGCACAGATGGTGCCGCCACCACAGGGGAGCTCCCATCGGGGGACGAGTCCGTATCGCTGTTTGGTGATCCTGTGGCCGACGTGAAGCTCCCCTCACCCTCCGTCCCACTGGTGAAATCAGAGTCTGTGGTGTGGCACTCCATGGCCATGTGGGATGCAGCTCCCTCGTGCTCCGGTGCCACTGTACCTCCGCCTGATGATGCTGATGTACAGAAGGACAGGGAGAGCAGAAAAAGGGTGGAGACAGAAGAAAGAGAGTTTTAGTGCATGGCATACCGCTACTGCTGGCGGACAAGACAAACGCAGCAGCCCCCTGCATTACGCCGTGCTCCTGCCCTCTGCACATGCAATTCCTGGGAAATGGCCTACATGGCAATGGTAGACGTCTGCCCACATGGATGGCAAAGGGGCAACTATACATCAATTTGCCTTTTTTTTGAGCTGGGGTAGAGTGCCACATGGCCTACATAACGGAGGGGCCTTGTCTACCTAACTCGCCCTGGCCTAGGGACACCCACAGCCCACCCCCCCACCCAGACAGCTCCACAGCACGCAAAGTTCATTGCATGAGGTTGAACTCACCCCCTTGTGTCTGCTGTGATGTCCTTAAGCGCCAATCCAACTCCGGGTAGGCCACCGCCAGGATCCGGAACATCAGGGGGGTCATGGTGCGACGGGCACCCCTCCCACGTTGGGAGGCCATCCCCAGCTGAGCCTCCGCCGTCTTCTTGCTGCAGCGGCGAATGTCCTCCCATCTCTTACGGCAGTGGGTGCCCCGTCTCTGGTGGGCCCCCAGGGTCCGGACCTCCTTGGCGATGGCATGCCAAATGTCCCTCTTCTGGTGGGCGCTGACCTACATGACATTGCACAAGGAAAGAGGAACAGTCATTACCTACTGCACCGTTGTTGTAATTGGCCCCCTCCCAACTCTATCCCTGTGGCCCATTCATCCCCATGCTTGACTGTTCTATGTACTCCGCCCCCTTCCCTCATCCACCCAGCCCTCTCCACCCAGGCCTAGCCCATACAACGTGCTCCCTGTGTACTAACCTGTTGGTCTGGAGGACCGTAGAGTAGCGTATACTGGGGGAGGACCCCATCCACAAGTTTCTCCAACTCCTGTGCAGTGAAGGCAGGGGCCCTTTCCCCAGACGCAGCAGCCATCGTCGCTTCCAGACCGAGGTCACAGCAGCACTAGCAGTGTAGGTCCTCTCCTGTCGAAGGTCAGGTATCTAGTGATTGAACAGATAGAAAATGGTGGTGACGTCCGCGGCGCACCTGTTGATTGGCTCCTGGGACCCATAGGGTCCAATGTTAACCAATGCAGCATTGCGCCGCGCTCTACGACCGCCTACCGCGACGGTGTGCAACGCCAGCGCAGTTACCCCACAATTCCATTGTCCCATTTTAGAGGTCAGGCAGCCGCCATTTCAGGTTCCCATATGGCTTAATTTACTATTGCGTCACACATACCGAGGCCTACACTCAAAACCTTTCCCGGATGGGTTAATTGTCTGGTGTAGTCTTGTGTATGACTGTGGGTACATACCTGGAGGAATACTGACAGTTTTTTCACTGTTGTCCTTCTCAGGCACCGTCAGTTGGGACATCTTGGAAGATGGCGGAATCCGCCGGTGTACCGACCGCTGATGGACCTGTTGACAATGGAAGAACGACATGTCATCGTGACCTACCGGTTTGACCGTGCCACAATCCGGGAACTATGTACCCAGTTGGAGTCTGACCTGATGTCACCAATCCGCCATCCGACTGGAATCCCCCCTGACGTGCAGGTGCTGTCAGTGCTCCATTTCTTAGCAAGTGGGTCTTTTCAGACAACAGTAGCCATGGCATCAGGGATGTCCCAGCCTATGTTTTCCAGCGTCTTGTCCAGAGTGTTGGCTGCCCTGCTGAAACACGTAAGGAGATACATCATTTTCCCTGAGGTGGTGGATTTGCCTACAGTGAAAGGTGACTTCTATGCCCTTGGACATATCCCCAACGTCATAGGTGCCATTGATGGGACCCATGTAGCTCTGGTCCCCCCCTCAGGAATGAACAGGTGTACAGGAACCGGAAGAGTTATCATTCGATGCATGACACCAACATCCTGTGGAATAGCAACATCCCTGATATGATGGGTGAACTCCAGAGGACCCGTGTATGGCTATTGGGGGACTCTGGTTACCCCAACCTGTCCTGGCTACTGACCCCAGTGAGGAATCCCAGGACCAGGGCAGAGGAACGCTACAATGAGGCCCATGGGCGGACTAGGAAGGTAATCGAGCGGACCTTCGGCCTCCTGAAGGCCAGGTTCAGGTGCCTCCATATGACAGGTGGGTCCCTATTCTACTCACGAAGAAGGTGTGCGACATCATCATTGCGTGCTCCATAACTTGGCATTGCGACGCCAGGTGCCTTTTCTGCAGGAAGATGATCCAGATGACGGTGTTGTTGCAGCGGGGGAGCCTGGGGAGCCTGTGGACAGTGATGAGGATGAAGCTGATGAAGATGAAAACGACAACAGGGAGTCAGTCATACAGCAATATTTTCTATGAGACACAGGTGAGTACAATTTCATGTTTCACATTATATTGCATCTCACACGTCTACCTCTATCCTGTACCTACATTTCACTCCCTATTTGTTAACTGAGTTGTCCCCTTCCATTTCAGTTTCACTAATGTGTTGACCTACGTGTCAACAGCTTGCACCCTTGAAAGGCTTGTGATGTGTGACATAGGTATGTTGATCTTCCAATGGCTAACCTTTTTTAACACTGTAATTGACAATACAAAGTTCACAATCATTGACTTACTCCAATATTATTGAGGTTTCAAGGGTGTTTATTGAAGTGCATAAAAATGTAGGGGGGTTGTGAAATGGGGAGAGGTCATGGTGGAATAATGTCCATGGCAGAGTCCAGTCTATTAGTCTCACAGGTACATTGCACATCGGGCCATTGGAAGTGGAGCTGGGGCAGTTCCAATCTGAACAGGGTAACAAAGTGGGACAGTGGGGGGACAATTAAGGTAGTCTTATTTCCTGGTGGGGGTCTTGCCATCTTGCTGTGTCCTGTTCCTGGATCTCAGGGCCCGCTTGCGTGGTGGTTTTCCGTCTGCAGGGGGTGGGGTGCTGGTGTGGTGGTCCTGTGGCCGGGCCTCCTGTCCACTGGCGCCGGTGGAGGTGGTGGGCAGTCCGTCGTCCTGGCTAGTGTCAGGGGCCCCTTGGAATGCCACGGTGTCCCTCAAAGTCTTTTGAATGTCCGTCAGCACCCCTACGATGGTGCCCAGGATGGAGCCGATGGTCCTGAGCTCCTCCCTGAACCCCAAATACTGCTCCTCCTGCAGACGCAGGGTCTCCTGCAACTTGTCCAGGACCGTTGCCATCGTCTCCTGGGAGTGGTGGTATGCTCCCATGATGGAGGATAGGGCCTCGTGGAGAGTGGGTTCCCTTGGCCTGTCCTCCCTCTGTCGCACATCAGCCCTCCCAGTTCCCCTGTGCTCCTGTGCCTCCGTCCCCTGGACCGTGTGCCCACTACCACTGCCCCCAGGTCCCTGTTGTTGTTGGGGTGGTGGGTTAGCCTGGGTGCCCTGTAGTGGTGGACACACCGCTGATTGACCTGTCCTGGGAAGGGAGGTATGGGTCCGCTGGGTGGGTGCTGTGCTGGTGTTCCCAGAGGGTGGCAGTTCGGTGTTGGGCTGTGGCTGTGCAAGGGGAACCGACTGTCCTGAGGCCCACGATGGTCCGGGCTGGTCATCAAGATCCAGTAGGGCAGAGCTGCTGTCGTCACTGTGGGCCTCTTCTGGGGGTGGAGTGGTGTTGTCTGGACCCTCTGGTGTGGTGACGGTCCTTCGGGTTCCTACAGGGGTATGAGAACATGATTATTGCATGTGTGTGTTTCATGGTGTGCTATGGATGGGTGTGCGTGAACCCCAGTGCAGGCATTCCTGTGTGGGGGCTTGTGGGGTGATGGTTGGGGGGTGTTGTGGGTCTGTGCAGTGGGCATGCTTTAGTGATGGGTGTCCATGCTTAGTTGTGTCATGCAGGTCTTGGGGTTGGGATGGGTGGTTGGTGTTATGGGTAGATTAGTGAGGAGTTAGGATGATAGGGGAGGGTGTGAGGGTTGGGGTGTGTGATAGCATGCAGGTAGGGTGGGGGATATGATAGTGAAGATTAGACTTACCAGTGTCCGTTCCTCCGACGACTCCTCCGAGACCCTCAGGATGCAAGATGGACAAGACTTGCTCCTCCCACGTAGTTAGTTGTGGGGGAGGAGGTGGGGGTCCGCCGCCAGTCCGCTGTACCGCGATGTGGTGCCTGGATACCGTTGAACGCACCTTCCCCCGTAGGTCGTTCCACCTCTTCCTGATGTCCTCCCTATTTCTTGGGTGCTGTCCCACAGCATTGACCCTGTCGACTATTCTTTACCATAGCTCCATCTTCCTGGCTATGGATGTGTACTGTACCTGTGCGCCAAATAGCTGTGGCTCTACCCTGATGATTTCCTCCACCATGACCCTGAGCTCCTCCTCGGAGAAGCGGGGTGTCTTTGGCGTGACATGGGGTGGTGTGTGTGATGTGTGGGGTGGTGTATGTGTTGATGAGTGTGGTGGGTGTAGTGGTATGTGGTGTTTTGTGCGTGGATGTTGTGTGGGTGATGGTGTAGTGTGCCTCTGTGTGATGGTGTTATCTATTCTGTGCTGTCTCTCTCTGGCCTTCGTCTCTAATTTGTGGTCATAGGGGTTTGTGGGTGATGTGAGTGTGTGTTTTATATTGTATTGGATGTGTGGGAGTGGTGTTTGTATATGTATCAGGTGTGTGTATTTTGAATTGTCCTATGTGGTGGTGTTTTGGAGAGGCGTGTGTATTTTGAGCGCGGCGATGTGTACCGCCAATGGAATACCGCGGTTGAAAGACCGCCGTGTGGATTCGTGGGTCGTAATAGCATGGGCGTGTTTCTGTTGGCGTGGAGGATTTGTTTCCGCATATTTATCGCTGACCTTTGGTGTGGCGGACTTGTGTGGGTGTCTGAATTTCGGCGGATTCCGTGATGTGTGTCATAATAGCTGTGGCGGTCTCCCGCCGCCGCCGCGGTGTATTGGCGGTCTTCGGCACGGCGGTAAGCGCCTTTTACCGCCAATGTTGTAATGACCCCCTATGTTTCTAAAAGTTGGAATACTTTTTAAGAATCTAAAACTATCTCTAGAACTTAATTCAAACTTTTACAAAAAAATGTAACTCTAAAAGAAATGCTAACAGGGACTAACACAAGGCCCTAGCAGGAATTTTTTAAATTTAGAAAAATAGCTCAAATTTCAAAAATCAGTTTCTAATGACAATTTTTGGAATTTAGTTGTGTGATCAGGTATTGGCTGAGTAGTCCAGCAAATGCAAAGTCTTGTACCCCACCGCTGATCCACCAATGTAGGAAGTTGGCTCTGTATGTACTATTTCAAAGCAAGAAATAGCATGCACAGAGTCCAAGGGTTCCCCTTAGAGGTAGGATAGTGGCAAAAAGAGATAATTCTAATGCTCTATTTTGTGGTAGTGTGGTCGAGCAGTAGCTTATCAGAGGGTAGTGTTAAGCATTTGTTGTACACACACAGGCAATAAATGAGGAACACACACTCAAAGACAATTCCAGGCCAATAGGTTTTTGTATAGAAAAATATATTTTCTAAGTTTATTTTAAGAACCGCAGGTTCAAGATTTACAAACAATACTTTAAATGAAAGGTATTTCACTTAGGAACTTTAGGAACTTTGAATTAGCAAAATAGCATATACAGTTTTCACACAAATGGCAATAAGCTATTTTAAAACTGGACACTGCAATTTTCAACGGTTCATGGGGGAGTTCTTGGTCCTTTTAGATGCAGGGTAGTCCTCTGAGGCTTCAGAGGTCGCTGGACCCTGTGGAACGTGTCGCTGGAGCAGTTCTTTTGAAGTGGGGAGACAGGCCGGTAGAGCTGGGGCCAAAGCAGTTGGTGTCTCCGTCTTCTCTGCAAGTTTTTCAGTTGAGCAGTCCTTCTTCGTCTTAGGTTGCAGGAATCTAGTTACCTAGGTTCTGGGAGCCCCTAAATACTCGATTTAGGGGTGTGTTTAGGTCTGTGGGGTTAGTAGCCAATGGCTACTAGCCCTGAGGGTGGCTACACCCTCTTTGTGCCTCCTCCCTGAGGGGAGGGGGGCACATCCCTAATCCTATTGGGGGAATCCTCCATCTGCAAGATGGAGGATTTCTAAAAGTCAGAGTCACCTCAGCTCAGGACACCTTAGGGGCTGTCCTGACAGGCCAGTGACTCCTCCTTGTTTTTCTCATTATCTCCTCCGGCCTTACCACCAAAAGTGGGGCCATGGCCGGAGGGGGCGGGCAACTCCCCTAGCTGGAGTGCCCTGGGGTGCTGTAACAAAGGGGGTTAGCCTTTGAGGCTCACCGCCAGGTGTTACAGTTCCTGCAGGGGCAGGTGAGAAGCACCTCCACCCAGTACAGGCTTTGTTACTAGCCACAGAGTGACAAAGGCACTCTCCCCATGTGGCCAGCAACATGCCTGGTGTGTGGCAGGCTGCTAAAACTAGTCAGCCCACACTGGTAGTCGGGTATGGTTTCAGGGGGCATCTCTAAGATGCCCTCTGGGGTGTATTTTACAATAAAATGTACACTGGCATCAGTGTGCATTTATTGTGCTGAGAAGTTTGATACCAAACTTCCAAGTTTTCAGTGTAGCCATTATGGTGCTGTGGAGTTCGTGCATGACAGACTCCCAGACCATATACTCATATGGCTACCCTGCACTTACAATGTCTAAGGTTTTGCTTAGACACTGTAGGGGCATAGTGCTCATGCACTTATGCTCTCACCTATGGTATAGTGCACCCTGCCTTAGGGCTGTAAGGCCTGCTAGAGGGGTGACTTATCTATAACTATAGGCAGTGTGAGGTTGGCATGGCACCCTGAGGGGAGTGCCATGTCAACTTAGTCATTTTATCCCCACCAGCACACACAAGCTGGCAAGCAGTGTGTCTGTGCTGAGTGAGGGGTCGCCAGGGAGGCTTAAGACATGCTGCAGCCCTTAGAGACCTTCCCTGGCATCAGGGCCCTTGGTACCAGGGGTACCAGTTACAAGGGACTTACCTGGATGCCAGGGTGTGCCAATTGTGGAAACAAAGGTACAGGTTAGGGAAAGAACACTGGTGCTGGGGCCTGGTTAGCAGGCCTCAGCACACTTTCAAATCACAACTTGGCATCAGCAAAGGCAAAAAGTCAGGGGGTAACCATGCCAAGGAGGCATTTCCTTACAAGGAGCTCTGAAGAAATCTCCCGTGGGTTGACGGAATCTTCCCCCTGCAACCGCATGCACCAAAAGACTGCATCACTGGTCCTCTGGGTCCCCTCTCAGCACGACGAGCGTGGTCCCTGGAACTCAGCAACTCTGTCCAAGTGACTCCCACAGTCCAGTGACTCTTCAGTCCAAGTTTGTTAGACTGCATTGCTGTGTCCCACGTGATATGCAGCTGCTCCGGCTCCTGTGCACTCTTCCAGGATTTCCTTCGTGCACAGCCAAGCCTGGGTCTCCGACACTCCTTCCTGCAGTGCACAACCTTCTGAGTTGTCCTCTGGCGTCGTGGGACTCCCTTTTGTGACTTCGGGTGGACTCCGGTTCACTTTTCTTCCAAGTGCCTGTTCAGGTACTTCTGCTGGTACTGCCTGCTTCTGTGAGGGCTCCCTGAGTTGCTGGGCTCCCCCTCTGTCTCCTCCTCCTTCAAGTGGCGACATCCTGGTCCCTCCTGGGCCACAGCAGCACCCAAAAACCTCTACCGCGACCCTTGCAGCTAGCAAGGCTTGTTTGCGGTCTTTCTGCGTGGGAACACCTCTGTAAGCTTCATCGCGATGGGGGAGAAGTTCCTAGCTCTCTTCTTTCTTGCAGAACTCCAAGCTTCTTCCAACAGGTGGCAGCTTCATTGCACCCTCAGCTGGCATTTCCTGGGCTCCTGCCACTCTCGACACTGTCGCGACTATTGGACTTTGTCCCCTTGTCTTACAGGTACTCAGGTCCGTAAATCCACTGTTGTTGCATTGCTGGTGTTTGTTCTTCCTGCAGAATCCCCCTATCACGACTTCTGTGTTCTCTGGGGTAGTAGGTGCACTTTACACCTACCTTTCAGGGTATTGGGGTAGGCTATTTTTCTAACCCTCACTGTTTTCTTACAGTCCCAGCGACCTTCTACAAGCTCACATAGGTTTGGCGTCCATTCGTGGTTCGCATTCCACTTTTGGAGTATATGGTTTGTGTTGCCCCTATACCTATGTGCTCCTATTGCAATCTACTGTAATTTTACACTGCTTGCATTACTTTTTTTGCTATAACCTGCATAATTTTGGTTTGTGTACATATATCTTGGGTATATAACTTATCCTCATACTGAGGGTACTCACTGAGATACTTTTGGCTTATTGTCATAAAAATAAAGTACCTTTATTTTTAGTACTTCTGTGTATTGTGTTTTCTTATGATATTGTGCATATGACACCAGTGGTATAGTAGGAGCTTTACATGTCTCCTAGTTCAGCCTAAGTTGCTTTGCCAAAGCTACCTTCTACCAGCCTAAGCTGCTAAAAACACCTCTTCTACACTACTAAGGGATAACTGGACCTGGCACAAGGTGTAAGTACCTCTGGTACCCACTACAAGCCAGGCCAGCCTCCTACATTGGCTGTGCAGCGGTGGGATAAGTACATGTAACTACTTACCACTTTGTCATTGTGTACTTTTCATAAGAGAATAATATACAAAACAGTTCAGTGTATGTACACCTAACCAAAAAGTTTTTCTTTTCTCCTCTTAAACTTTTTACAAAGTTCTGCCAAGTTTTCTAAAACTTCTAAAAGTTTTCTCAAAGTTAGAAAAAGTTTTTTCTCTGTTCTTTAAAAAGTTCTGAAACTTTTTCTTCCTTGTCACTGTCTCTAAACCTTTTGCTATTATGTCTGAAGTAGAGTCAGCTCTTAAAATGGCCAATACAACTTATGACAATTTGAATTACAAGAGCCTAAGGAGTCTCGGCTTAGAGAGAGGTTTAGTGATAGGTAAGAACCCCACAAAAGAGTTTCTATTTAACATGCTTATTGTGAATGATGAGTCCCAAGCAGGCACACGAGAGGTTAATAGAAGGTTCCCATTCTGACTCAGGGGATCTCCTTGAGGGAGGTAGGGAGGGTTCTGATCAGGATCTGCCCCCTAGCAAGACACCCAGTAATGTTGGTAGTAATGGAGGTTCTCATCACAGTAGGGAAGTCTTTATTCCTAGAGGCCAAGTTGCTAGGGTCCAGTCAGGGACAGATCCCCCTCTGTTGTTTCAAACTTGTCTTCTGTGTCCAAGCATTCCCAATCCACCCACCCTGAGGATAACTTGTTAGAAAGGGAACTCAAAAAGTTTAGGGTTGAAGAGACCAGACTGAAGCTTAAACAGCAACAGCTGGCCTTAGATAGGGAATCCCTAGACATTGAGAAGGAGAGACAGAGGTTGGGGTTAGGACCCCATGGTGGCAGCAACAGCAGTATTCCTGATAGTATTCCTGTTAGAGAGCATGATTCCAGGAATCTGCACAAGATAGTCCCCACTTACAAGGAGGGGGATGACATCAACAAGTGGTTTGCTGCACGTGAGAGGCCCTGTATGATACATGGGGTCCCTCAAAGGCAGTGGGCTACTATATTGTGGCTATCTTTCACTGGAAAGGGTAGGGATAGGCTCCTTACTGTTAGAGAAAGTGATGCTAACAATTTTGCAGTTTTGAAGGATGCACTCTTGGATGGATTTGGCTTCACCACTGAACAATACAGGATTAAGTTCAGAGACACCAGAAAAGAGTCCTCACAAGACTGGATAGACTTTGTTGACTGTTCAGTGAAGGCCTTGGAGGGGTGGTTACATGGCAGTATCGTTTCCGACTATGAAAGCCTGTATAATCTTATTCTGAGAGAGCATATTCTTAACAATTGTGTGTCTGATTTGTTACACCAGTACTTGATAGACTCAGATCTGACCTCTCCCCAAGAATTGGGAAAGAAGGCAGACAAATGGATCAGAACAAGAGTGAACAGAAAAGTTCATACAGGAGGTGACAAGGATGGCAAGAAGAAAGATGGTGAGAAATCTCAGGATAAGCATGGGGATAACGGGTAAAACCAAAGATCCTTCTCCAAATCCTAAACACTCTTCAGGGGGTGGGGATGAATCAAATTATTCCTCTTCTTCACAACATACACACATTAAAAAGCCTTGGTGCTATGTGTGTAAAAATAAAGGCCATTGGCAAGGGGATAAGTCCTGTCCAGGTAAACCCCCTGAGCCAACCACCACTAATACTTCAAACTCTAGTGCCCCTAGCAGTAGTGGTAATAGTGGTGGGACTGCTGGCAACAGTCAAAGTAAGGGTGTAGTTGGGTTCACTTATGGGTCCATCATAGAAACTGAGGTAGTCAGTCCCAGGACAGTGTCTGTCACACCTAGTTGCATTGGCCTTGCCACACTGGCTGCTTGTCCCCTTACAATGGATAAGTACAGGCAGACAGTTTCAATAAATGGTGTAAGGCCCAGGCCTACAGGGACACAGGTGCCAGTATCACTTTGGTGACTGAAAACCTAGTGTCTCCTGCACAACACATCACTGGACAACAGTACAAGATTATTGATGTCCATAACTCCACTAAGTTGCTTCCCTTAGGTATAATTCAGTTTAGTTGGGGTAGAGTTACTGGCCCTAAGCAGGTGGTAGTATCACCTAGCTTACCTGTAGACTGTCTCTTAGGTAATGACCTAGAGGCCTCAGGTTGGGCTGAGGGAGCGTTTCATACCCATGCAGCCATGCTGGGTATCCCTGAGGAATTGCTTCCTCTCATTTCTACTGAAATGAAAAAGCAAAGGAGAGAAATAGGCCTGAAAACTCAGGATCCTTCTCCAACAACAGGTAAAAAGGGTATCACAGTATCCCCTACCCACCCTGCCATTCAGGATACCATTCCTGTGGTGGGAGAAACCTCTCCTGGGGTGGCACCTGTACCAAGGGAACCATCAGCTGCCACAGCTGAACTCCCTGAGGTAAAAGTACCTCTCTGTGGGATAACTAATATTGGTGAGGAAAAGGGCACCATTTTAGTTAACACGGTGCATCCCTCCAACCCTCCCAGAGAAACTTTAGTGCAGCAACCCTGCACTGCCTCAAAACACTTAGGACAGCAGCCTTGCACTAGTGTGGAGCTCATAGGACAGCATCCCTGCCCTGCTCCAAAACAAGAGAAACAGCATCCCTGTTCTCTCTTACAGCCACATGGAAAACGTTTTTGCCCAGCTATGGCTTTACTGAGACAGCATCCCTGTCTGGCATTCTCATCACTAGAAATAGGTCCAGTGGACAATTCCCACTGTTCTAAATTAAAACGTACTAATAGGAACTCTGAGAATATATCTTCACATTGTTGGTTACCTAAAAAACTTCAAACAGGGTGGTTTACATCCCAACAGGGAAGTAACCATATAGTGGATGATAAAGGGAGTAACCAGTCTATTGCAGAGCTACTCTCCACTTATCACCACTTAGACAATAAAGTCTCAACTGGCCAAGGTTAGCCTTATTGTCCTTCATTTGGGGCGGGGGTTGTGTGAGAAAGTAGCTTCTTTCTAGCCTTGTTACCCCCACTTTTGGCCTGTTTGTGAGTATATGTCAGGGTGTTTTCACTGTCTCACTGGGATCCTGCTAGCCAGGGCCCAGTGTTCATAGTGAAAACCCTATGTTGTCAATATGTTTGTTAGGTGTCACTGGGACCCTGCTAGCCAGGACCCCAGTGCTCATAAGTTTGTGGCCTATATGTGTTCCCCAGGGATCCTCCCTCAGCCTCACATTGTTTAAAGTCTACATGACCCCACTAGCCACCCTCATCTCCTACGCCGATGACACCCAACTCATCCTCTCCCTCTCCAGTGAACCCGACAAAGCCAGACACAACTTCCACAAAGACATGGAAGTATTCACCAACTGGATGAGAAACAAAAGTACTCATTATGGGCCCTCAACCCAACGCATGGAACAACTCCTGGTGGCCACCCACCCTCCGAAACCTGCCCGCCCCCTCCAGCCAAGCTTGCAACCTCGGAATCATTCTGGACTCCAACCTCAGCATGAACCATCAAAATCAATTTAGTCACCTCCTTCAAGTCCTTCAAGTGGATCCGCCTTGAACATAGAAAGACCATCACACACGCCCTCATCACCAGCAGACTGGACTACGGCAACGCACTCTACGCCGGAATCAACAAGAAACTCACCCGCAAACTACAAAACATCCACTGGCTTCCCATAGAAAAAAGAATCACGTTCAAGATTCTCACCATGCACACAAAGCCCTCCACAACACCGGACCAGCCTACCTGAACCAGCGACTCAACTTCCACGTACCCCACAGGGCCCTACGCTCAGCCCAGCTCTATCTCGCAGAAGTACCCCACATCAGGAAAACCAGAACAGGAGGAGGCTCCTTTTCCTACCTCGCAGCCATCGCCTGGAACACCCTATCCATCCACATCAGACAAACCACCTCCCTCCTCAGCTTCACGAAGGAACTGAAGACGTGGCATTTTTAAGAACAACCTCACCAGTAACGGTACACTTCCCCCCCACCCAGAGCCTTGAGGCCCTAATGGGTGAGTAGTTGCGCTTTAGAAGCACTGATTGTTTGAATGATTGATATGGGGTATTGTGAGATTTATGAGGGGTAGCATAGGCATGTTTGGTATGGTTCTAATGGTGGTAAGAAATGCTGCTTACTGGTGTAGGTGGATTTTTTTTACCATTATAGAAATGCCATTTCTAGAAAGTGAGCATTTCTCTATGATTAGGACTGGTGTTTTGCAGCTTGATTCCAATCCACGTCTGAGCAGAGCGACAGCTGGGCTTTGTGCATACTTTTCAGACAGCCTGTACACAGGGAGGGTGGAAGTGTCGCAGAGGTGTATCTAAATAGTGAATGGTTTTCCTGGGCTGAGAAAAGGGGAGGGTGGGCACACCTGCATTTGTAAAGGCTGTGCCCTAGACTCACACAAAGGGCTTGTTTACCCCCAACTGATGTCTGGAGCCTGTGCTGGAGGAGAGAGGGGACTCTCCTAGAACCAGTTATAACTGGTTGGAACCTCTTCTATTCCTCACTTAAATTGCTTTGCAAAACTGAGTATTTGTACAGGGGGCTTCCCTCCACAATTGGAAACACTGAAGAGTCTAAGGATATGGACACGGAATGCTGCTGGAGGGACTCACCAGGGACCGTCTTGGACTGTGGCTGCTGTGCTGACCTGTGACCTACTCAGTCACTTGAAGGAACTGCCACTGACTGCATCTCCCTTGTGCTAGCCTGTTGTTGGGCCCTACCACCCTGTTTGTCCATTGGTGTCCCCAGGGGCTGGGTGTTGTGGTCCCTGCAACTGGGTAGTGCCATAGCGCAGGAAGAGCACTCTGCCCATTCCTACTCATGTAAAAGGAAAGCGCGCCCTACGTGCTCCCCTGGCTGCTGACAGTGCCTGCTGAGCACTAATTTCAGGTATAATAAAAGCACGGCCTGAGCGCTTTACTCCCTGCCTTGGAGCGCTTCTCGAGGCGCTCCGCTGTCTAATTTGCCGGAATCTAACAGTTGCGACCTGGGCAGGTCTGGCACGTCCAATCGTGCTCTGTCTTGTGTCCCCGGGAAACTGGAGCACTGTGAAGAGTGCACCCGGGGCACAGGTGCCTTTCGCCTGCCGTGGTTCGGGCGGCTAAACAAGTGTGTCACCGCAGATGGGAGCCGCTGCTGCTGTGAAGGCGACGGCCCCAGACAACGAGGATCGCCAGGTATGGCTCGCAGGCTGAGAGGGAGCCCTCATCAGAGGTCCTCGTCTCCCGCTGGGCATCTTATGATTGTCTGCTCGCGGGCCGGGAAGAAACCCTCGCCGGAGGATCCTGTCCCGGCCGAGCCACTGTTAGGGATTCTAGCGCGTCTTGCCAGTCGGCGTGACGGGGGGCCCCTTCTGCGCCTCTAAAACCAAACCCGAGCAGGGGAGCTCTGATGTTGGGGGCCCGCCTGTCCTGGAGTTTGTTCCCCTCCCTCCTCAGGGATATTTTCGAGACTGGTAATCTCCTGGACATCTGTGAGTACGTCTTTACTGAGAACCGTGCAATGTGATAACGTGTTTTTGGGCTTGCCGTATGTTTTGGGCGTTTATGCTAGTCCGTATTTATGACTTGTGATGTGTTTTCTAATGTTCCTGGTATGGCCATTTATGAGGATCTTTTGACATGTGTATTATTTTTGTAATGTTTTCCTGACTACTTCTTTTGTTGCAGAATAATAGGTAACCTGAGTGTTATGTGTGACTACTGCTGGTTCTGCAGAGTAACTTTTGTGTAATGCTCTGGCATCTGCTTGGGTAGCAGGGTATTACTGACATGTGTTTGGTCTAACGATGTTGTGTACAATACAGTTTATTTTTATGTAACTTGGTGTTGTGTTTCCTTTGTGGTGGGGATAATGCGTCTGCGTCACATGTGCTGTGTGTGTTGTGCAAACGCTTTACACATTGCCTCTGAGATAGGCCTGACTGCTCGTGCCAAGCTACCAAGGGGGTGAGCAGGGGTTATCCTGGGTGTGTAACCCCCTGACCCTGACTAGAGTCGGTGGGTTCTGCCTGGCTTACTTGCATACCATAGCCAACCAAAAACCCAATTTCTAACAGTAAAGTTGGATTTTAATCCACAATTCTGAAAATGCCACTTTTAGAAAGTTGGCATTTTCTTGTCCTTACCATTCGGTGACCACAGCCTGTATCCTGTGTCACATTGCTAGGTGTAGCTGGCCGTAGGTCTTTGCATATTACTCCCAGACAGTGAGACAAAGGGGAATAGGTGTTGGCAGGATGGGCCATCTCTGACTTGATAGGCGGGAGGAGCTGTCACCTACTACACTTCCATATCACAAAGACTCTGCCTCAACACACTCACAAAGGGCTTCACTCTAGTCTAGTCTAGTCTAGTCACTCCATCTATGTCTCTCTTTGCCCAGTGTCATCTTTAAGATTTGTAAGACATAGTTATTTCAATTGTTTTGTGCTGCAGTTAGCACAAAACTGGGGGATAAAATGAAAAGTTGTTATGAACAGGGGATCCCCAAAATATGTCTTGCCCAGGGACCAAAAAATCCTTAAGACAGCAATGGCATGCTTAGGGTGAGCCCAGCTGCACTGTGCCCTCGCACCCCTGGTGTAGCCATGCTCGGAAGTGAAGTGGGTGTAGGAAGGTAGCCTCTTTCTAGCCTTGTTACCCCCACTTTTGGCCTGTTTGTGAGTATATGTCAGGGTGTTTTCACTGTCTCACTGGGATCCTGCTAGCCAGGGCCCAGTGCTCATAGTGAAAACCCTATGTTTTCAGTGTGTTTGATATGTGTCACTGGGATCCTGCTAGCCAGGACCCCAGTGCTCATAAGTATGTGCCCTATATGTGTTCCCTGTGTGGCACCTAACTGTATCACTGAGGCTCTGCTAACCAGAACCTCAGTGTTTATGCTCTCTCTGCTTTTAAAACTGTCACTGCAGGCTAGTGACTAATTTTACCAATTCTGATTGGCATACTGGAACACCCTTATAATTCTCTAGTATATGGTACCTAGGTACCCAGGGTATTGGGGTTCCAGGAGATCCCTATGGGCTGCAGCATTTCTTTTGCCATCCATAGGGAGCTCAGACAATTCTTACACAGGACTGCCTCTGCAGCCTGTGTGATATAACGTCCACGTTATTTCACAGCCATTTTTGCACTGCACACAAGTAACTTATAAGTCACTTATATGTCTAACCCTCACTTGGTGAAGGTTAGCTGCAAAGTTACTTAGTGTGAGGGCATCCTGGCACTAGCCAAGGTAACCCCACATCGTTCAGGGCAAATTCCCCAGACTTTGTGAGTGCGGGGACACCATTACATGAGTGAACTACATATAGGTCAATACCTATGTGTAGCTTCATAATGGTAACTCCGAATATGGACATGTAACATTTCTAGGATCATGGAATTGTCACCCCAATACCATTCTGGTATTGGGGGTGACAATTCCATGCATCTCCGGGGCTCCAGCATGGACCCCGGGTACTGCCAAACTAGCTGACTGGGTTTTCTCTGCAGCTACCGCTGCTGCTAACCCTCAGACATGTTTCTGCCCTCCTGGGGTCTGGGCAGCCCAGTCCCAGGAAGGCAGAACAAAGAATTTCCTCTGAGAGCGGGTGTTACACCCTCTCCCTTTGGAAATAGGTGTTAAGAGCTGGGGAGGAGTAGCCTCCCCCAGCCTCTGGAAATGCTTTGAAGGGCACAGATGGTGCCCTCCTTGCATAAGCCAGTGTACACCGGTTCAGGGAGCCCCCAGCCCCTGCTCTGGTACGAAACTAGACAAAGGAAAGGGGAGTGACCACTCCCCTGTCCATCACCACCCCAGGGGTGGTGCCCAGAGCTCCTCCAGTTTGTCCCAGACCTCTGCCATCTTGAATGCAGAGGTGTTAATGCACAATGGAGACCTCTGAGTGGCCAGTTGCAGCAGGTGACGTCAGAGAACCCTCCTGATAGGCTCTTACCTGGTTATGTAGCCAATTCTCCTCTGAGGGCTATTTAGGGTGTCTCCTGTGGGTTTCTCGTCAGATAAAGAATGCAAGAGCTCACCAGAGTTCCTCTGCACTTTTCTCTTCGACTTCTGCCAAGGATCGACCGCTGACTGCTCCAGGACGCCTGCAAAACCGCGACAAAGTAGCAAGAAGACTACCAGCAACATTGTAGCATCTAATCCTGCCAGCTTTCTCGACTGTTTCCTGGTGGTGCATGCTCTGAGGGCTGTCTGCCTTCACCCTGCACTGGAAGCCAAGAAGAAATCTCCCGTAGGTCGACGGAATCTTCCCCCTGCTACGCAGGCACCAAACTTCTGCATCACCAGTCCTCTGGGTCCCCTCTCATCTTGACGAGCATGGTCCCTGGAACACAGGAGCTGGATGCAAGTGTCCCTGACAGTCCAATGCCCATTCTGTCCAAATATGGTGGAGTTAAGTCCTTGCCTCCCCACGCCAGACAGTAATCCTGTGTACTGCATGTACTGCAGCTGCTAGGGCTTCTGTGCACTTTTGCGAGACTTCCTTCGTGCACAGCACAGCCCAGGTCCCCAGCACTCCGTCCTGCATTGCCCAACTCGCTTAGTTGACCTCCGACTTCGTGGGACCCTCTTTTGTTGTGCTGTGTCGACCGCTGTACTCAGATCTTCTGAATGCCTGTTCAGGTACTTCTGTGGGTGCTGCCTGCTTCTGCATGGACTCGCTCTGTTGCTGAGCACCCCCTCTGTCTCCTCCTTCAAGGGGCGACCGCCTGGTCCTTCCTGGGCCCCGGCAACAGCCAAAATCATCAACCATGACTCTTGCAGCTAGCAAGGCTTGTTTGCAGTCTTTTTGCGTGGAAACAACTTTGCGTCCTCCAGCACGCCGTGGGACATCTTTTGACCAAAGGAGAAGTTCCTGGTTCCTTCCATTGTTGCAGAATCTTTGGCTTCTTCCACCCAGAGACAGCCCTTTTGCACCTTCATCCGGGGTTTAGTGGCCTCCTGCCCCCCCCGGACTCTTGCGTGACTGTTGGGCTTGGTCCCCTTCCTTTGCAGGTCCTCAGGTCCATGAATCTGTCTTCAGTGCTTTGCAGTCAGTTGTGGTCTTTGCAGAATCCCCTATCTCGACTTTACTGTCTTTCTGGGGTAGTAGGGTAACTTTACTCCTACTTTTCAGGGTCTTGGGGTGGGGTATCTTGGACACCCTTAGTGTTTTCTTACACTCCCAGCGACCCTCTACACACTACACTAGGCCTGGGGTCCATTCGTGGTTCGTATTCCACTTTTGGAGTATATGGTTTGCGTTGCCCCTAGGCCTATTTTCTCCTATTGCGTTCTATTATGTTCTACAGTGTTTGCACTACTTTTCTAAGTGTTTTACTTACCTGATTTAGGTCTGTGTGTATATTTTGTGTATTTTACTTACCTCCTAAGGGAGTATATCCTCTGAGATACCTTAGGAATATTGTCACTAAAATAAAGTACCTTTATTTTTAGTAACTCTGAGTATTGTGTCTCTTATGATATAGGCGGTCATTCTGACCGCGGCGGTCGGCGGTCGCCGCCCACCAAGCGGTTCCCGCCGAAAGACCGCTCCGCAGTCAAAAGACTGCGGCGGCCATTCCGGCTTTCCCGCTGGGCCGGCGGGCGACCGCCAGAAGACCGCCGGCCGGCCCAGCGGGAAAGCCCCTTCAGCAATGAAGCCGGCACCGAATGGAGCCGGCGGAGTTGAAGGGGTGCGACGGGTGCAGTGGCACCCGTCGCGATTTTCTGTGTCTGCAAAGCAGACACTGAAAATCTTTATGGGGCCCTGTTAGGGGGCCCCTGCACTGCCCATGCCAGTGGCATGGGCAGTGCAGGGGCCCCCAGGGGCCCCACGACACCCGTTCCCGCCATCCTGTTCCTGGCGGTAATTACCGCCAGGAACAGGATGGCGGGAAGGGGGTCGGAATCCCCATGGCGGCGCTGCAAGCAGCGCCACCATGGCGGATTCCCTGGGCCAGCGGGAAACCAGCGGGAAACCGGCGGGAAACCGCCGGCTCCCTTTTTCTAAAGCCGCGGTCAGAATCGCCCAGGAAGCACCGCCAGCCTGTTGGCGGTGCTTCTGCTGCCCTCCGTGACCGCCAGGGTCGGAATGACCCCCATAGTGCTATATGATATAAGTGGTATAGTAGGAGCTTTGCATGTCTCCTAGTTCAGCCTAAGCTGCTCTGCTATAGCTACCTCTATCAGCCTAAGCTGCTAGAACACTTCTATTCTACTAATAAGGGATAACTGGACCTGGCACCAGGTGTCAGTACCACAAGGTACCCACTATAAGCCATGCCAGCCTCCTACAGTGGGCAGCTCCTTGGAGTATATGTGTGTGTGGCTGGTGGGCTCTGTTAGCTTAAGCCCTGCAGTCACCTGCTGAAAGTGATCGCCAGTCCAAGCGGGCTCACCTTTCTCCGAGGGGAGCCACTGCCAGCCTGTCGGTTGGAACACCAACCCCTCTCTGCAACCCCTCTCTGCAACCCCTCTCTGCAACCCCTCTCTGCACTCTGCCACAGAGGTCTGCACAGCCAAGGATTTTCTCTTGAAGAGGAGGGACGCCATGGGATTGAAACAACGGGATCCGACAGCTATATATACAATAGACTATGACCACAGCTGAGTTCACATCTAATGCAATATTTATACTTTGCGTCTAAACCTGCCAAAAACTAAAAAGTAAAAAAAAAAACTTCCATCAGTTTTTTTGACTGTCTAAAATATTTCCTGAAAACCTTCAATCTCTTACTGTGTTTCCATTCCTCTACAATCGTACATAGTGCTGATATTCCATAGTCGTCCACTTGACCCCCACATTGCACCGTGCACCATGACCAATATGCATGCAAACCTTGACTGTGAACCAATGAAATAAGACCAGGACACACTAGATTTTGTTGGAGAAAGCTTGGCTGCGGGTTTATTATTGCATATGAAGGCAAGACAAAATTGGGTTAACTTACAGGCCATCCAGGACGGCCATCAGATGAACCCACCTATGCTGACCGCCCATCTGAATGGCCAACAAGCGCTGGACTACACACCATTGTGCGCTCGACCTTTTTGGGGTCTTCCACCCTGTGGACCCATTAGAGTTTAATTCACGCCAGTGGCGGAGCAGTACAGGGCAAGCCTCCAGTTGCCCAGGTTTACAACTGCTCATTGGACTAACAGGGCGCCGTCGATTTTTGTCGGGGTCCTGCCATGAGGGTTCCCAGGGACTTGACCTGGAGCACCGTTCTGTGCTCCCTACTTGGTTGCTTCTGTACCAAAGTCCTTTGGATCACCCAATAACTCCATCAAGCCCCCAGGGACGACAGCCCCCAAAGCTGCCTTGCCTAGATTCCTGTCACTCCCTTTACCTGCATCCTGCCATCTCCATACTCTCCTGCAAGTCTGATAGCAATAAATCAGTGCCCATGTCAGATAAGTGGACTCCATCCTCTGCAAAGCAAACCTTGGTGTACATATTGTTCAGGGCGTGCTTCCGCATTGCATTGTTAATGCGTTCAAAACCGAGATGGGAGAATCTCAGACCAAATGATCTCACAAGACCCCTTGAGTTTGCTGATATATACCCGTGCTTCTTTCATGGCCAGGAGCAGGGGCTCCTGCCTAATGTTGCTAAAGAAATTCCCCCATGTTAACCGCGAGCACACCAGGGCCCTTTGGATCATTATCCAAGCATTGTCCAGCCTTGTCATACTTTATCTAGAAGGTGTGCCCACCACATGCCCAAAAAAAACATACACTCATTATGTTGGTGCTGAGAAAGCCATGGTTCCAGTTCCTTGCTTTAACCCGTCGTGCCGCCCTTATGATGAAAGAGCGGCCGATGACCCAAACTTTGACCCCTAGTAAGAAATAAAACAGAGAGCATTGTACTACAAGTGTTTTAATTAATGATTCTTGTTGTGTCTTTACATATTTGTTGCATTACAAAACCCATTGTTTCACAAGTGATGTAATTAAAGGTAGGCAATCCTTGTCATGCATGCTCAAACTTCTAGCATTTCACAACACCTCTACCCCTTAACAAACAAACATGTCTTTATGATACAACATCTGAGACATATCATTCACAAATCTATTGACAAAGTATGGGTTCTAGACCCAGCTCATGCCACTCATACCCTGGGGGCAGCAGTTTTCCCTGCAGCAGGTGAGAGGCCACCCCCCACGACTGGGTTGCCCTTTTCAGGGTCTGATGTAAAGCTTATAGCAGTCTGACTCCCACCTCCCTAATGTCTGGATCCTGTCCGCGGGGAGGCCAGCTTTGTATGCTGATGTGGCTGCCCCTATCCTGAAGGAATGTGTGGAGTAATGTTTGTTTGTGTGGCCCGCCAGCTACAAGCAGCTCTCTGAACTGATGGCGGGTCAACGGGGAGCCGTCTGCATTGCACAACGAGTAGGTCCCCGTGGGTGGCCGCAGATCCAGGTATGCTAGAACCTGAGCCACTGGGCAATAAGCTAGTTCCCCAGGGTACTTAGATAAATCATTTCGCCCTGCCCTCTTTGGTCAGTTTTAGACCTTAGAACCCTTATCTCTAGTGATCCAGTCATAGCTATAATGTCCACCAAGGCCACAACATCCATACTGGTGTCCCGCTTGGATCTGGCCACTAATTCATCACACTTGAAAGCCCCAAAGAAGGTATATGAGAAGGCTGCAGAAACAGGACTGCCTCATAATCAGAATAGGTGGCATTGTGTACCCAGTCCAACACGTCTCTCAAAATATGAAATTCAATGGGGGCCATACTGTCTGTCTTCTTTGCTTTGGGGTACAACCGCTGGTGAATCAATTGGAAATGGAATTTACTGGGTTTCTTCTTTTGGACCACTCCTAATGGTGACACTACAAACTCTGGGAAAGGGGGGGATGGGAAGGAACCAGCCACCCGCACCAAGCTTAGCTCCTTGTGCAGCTTCTCATCCACCATCTGGGGTAGGTCAACGGCAGATTTCAAATTCTTTGCCAACCTGCTGACCCTGAGGCCGGTGTAGGGAATGCTAAAACCTTCCAGAAAATCTTCAGCTAATAGACCCCATTCTCTGGGGTTCAGGTACTGCTTTAGCCAGTGAAACAGAACCTATAGTTTAATGTAGTAAGGTCCCTTGCACCATACAGATGGTGTTGGTGGTTTGTGAAGGGCCTGGTGTTGCGTTATGGTAAGAAAATGGCTATTGGTGTGGGGGGGTATATTGTTGCTCCATTAGATGTTGGCAGTGTTGTGTGAGTTTTTTTAATTCCCCTTGCATGCTGTTGCTGGGTGGGCGGCCCGCACTTTGAGCAGTTATGACTGAATTTGCAAGCTTTTCCCCAGGTACAGGAGCCTGCTTTAAAGAGCCTGCAGGTGCCTGAGGTGAACCTTTTGAATAAATCCTTTTGCACTGCCGCCCCACCCCGGACCCTTAAAAAGGGTTGCTTTAAGGCTCCCTTCCCCAACTGGGTGAAGGATTTAAATGGGGCCTGCTTCTGTGGTGCCTTCATGCAGAAATCCATCTGTGGGGGAATAAACTTTCCCATAATCTAACTAACCTTGACAGGCTGCGTTGCCAGTAGAGGTCAAGGCCCTCCTCTGCCCGCAGGTTTCATGCCTGCGCCTCATCCCTGGTGGTCCAGTGGTGAGTATTGTCTATCTCTGTTTTCCTGTCTTTCTGTTATTTTTCTATCTTTTTACTGTATTTCTCTTTCAGCGCTATTTCTCTGGTATTTCTCTTCTTCTGTGTCCTTTTTCACCTCATTGCTCTTCCGGCCCTCACCGCTCCCTGCCCCTGTGGTCCTGCCCCTCCCAGCTCTTCTTCCCTCCTCCCAGCTGATCAGCACCTCCCCACCACTACTTAATGGTGGCAGATTCATGGCCACACGCAGCAGGTGCACTGATTGCGCACCAAAGTAGTGCCAAAGACAAGCCTGTCATTGCTACCACTCCAGCTTCCTCCATGCCCTCAATGCCTGACGAAACACTGCCTGCCACCACGCATCACTGAGTGACTCCCAAGGACCCTTCACCTGCCACAACTGCACCTTCTGCTGCCACTGCACACCAGCCTCACCAACGGCCCCCAAGAAACAGTCACAACCACCTCAGCTGCATCCGGCTCAACACACGCTCCTTCAAGAAACACGCAATAGAGATCTGGGAGCTGCTTGACTCCACCGCCCGAAAGTCACATTCCTCACGGAAACCTGGCTAAACCACACCTCTGCACTGGACCGCGCCACCGCCATCCCTGACGGCTACAAGATCATCCACAAGGACAACTCCATCTGACCAGGAGGAGGCATCACCATCGTACACAAGAACACCCTCTTCCTCACTGCCGGAGCTGACGACCATGCACCCGACATGGAGCATCTTCACTTTCAGATCCAGACCAACCTAAACACCACCCTACCTGGCACCCTCCTCTACAGACTCCCCGGACCCTTCTCTCCCTTCAGCGAATCCCTAGCCGACTTCATCACAAATCACGCCCTCGCCTGTACAGACTACATCCTCCTTGGTGACCTCAATTTCCACCTGGACAACCTCAGCGACCCCTACACCTCATCCCTACTGGAGTACCTTGACAGCATCAGACTCAAACAACTGGTTACTTCCCCAACGCACTCAGCAAGACACATGCTCTACCCCATATTCTCCAGTAGCAGCAACATCTTCGTCAGCCACACCTCCAAACTCCTATGGACCAACCACCACTGTGTCCACTTGTTCTTCACCAAACACACCCTTCACCTCCATGCCCTCCTCCACCTGCACAGAAGCTGGAAAAGGTCTCCGTAGACCAACTCTCCACCACCCTCCACAGTACACCACTGACGATGGACCTCCGACAGCACATCACCTCCACCGATGGATCTTCGACTGCGCCAACACTTTGGCCCCCTAAAGAAACCCTCTGGCAAACAGATCACCAAGAAAGCCAGCTGGTTCTCCCCCACCCTCCAAGAGTCCAGACACAACTGCAGATGACTCAAGAGAAGATGGAGGTGCAGCAAGACATTGGCAGACAATGCAGCCCTTTAAACTGCTGTCACATCATACACTGCCTCCTCAGAGTCACGAAAAAAACTGTGATACGAGAATGAATCAACACCAACAGACACAACAGCAAAGAACTCTTCACGTGATCAAAGAATTCATCAACCCAGCACTGATACCACAGACATCCCCCCATGCCAAGCTTTCTGCAACAACTTTGCCACCTTGTTCCACTGCAAGAACTCTGACATCTACAACAGCTTCCCAAAACAGGACCTACCAACGCCACCCGCAACCACTGCACACAAAGGTTCCGGATCCCAGTTGACTGGACCACCCTCACCACTGACGACAGCCTACGGATCATAAAGGCGGTCCACTCCACAGCCCCCTTGAACCCCTGCCCCCACCACATCTTCAACCAAGCCAGCAACACCATCACCCCAGCTCTGCCGCACCATCAACTGCTCCATTGAGACCACCCCTTTTCCTAAAGACTGGAAACACAGAGAGCCATCTCTTTGCTCTCGATCCCGGCCAAAATCATTTAGAAAGCCATCAACGCTCAACTCACCGAATTCATCAAGATCAACCCCCCAAACCGGCTTCAGAAGCAAACACAGCACTGAGACTGCTCTACTCGCCGCAACAGACGAGATCTGCAATCTCCTTGACCGAGGTGAAACCACAGCCCTCATCCTCCTGGACCTCTTGGCTGCCTTCGACACTGTCTCCCACCACACCCTCTGCACAACACTCCATGATGCCTGCATCCACGAAAAAGCCCTGGAATGATCCTCTCCTTCCTCACCGACCAAACCCTAAGAGTCAGGCTCCCACTGTTCACATCCAAGCCTACAGAGATCAGCTATGGTGTCCCCCAAGGCTCCTCTCTCAGCCCCACCCTCTTCAACATTTACAGGGGCCCACTAGCAGACATCATCAGAAACCACAGACTCAACATCATCTCAAACGCTGATGACACTCAGCTGATCCTCTTCCTCACTGACAATCCTACAGTCGTGAAGAACAACTTCCACAATTGGATGAATGCAGTCACCGCCTGGATGAAAGACAGCTGTCTCAAGCTCAACTCTGAAAAGACAAAAGTCCTCATTTTGGGCACAACTTCCTTCCTCTGAGATGACTCCTGGTGGCATGCAGCACTCAGAGCACCCCCACACTGACCGACCACACACGCAACCTTGTTCTCATCCTTGACTCCTTGCTCTCTATGAACCACCAAGTCAACACTGTCTCATCCTCCTGCTTCCACATGCTCTGCCTGCTCCGAAAGACCTTCAAGAGGATCCCCATCAATCCAGAAGAACAGTCAGCATGAAACTTGACTATGGCAGCGCACTCTATGCCAGCAACTCAAAGAAGCTCCAAAAGAAACTGCAGAGAATCCAGAACGCCGCTGCTATACTTATCCTGGACATCCCTCACCACAGTCATATCTCTGAGCACCTGAGAGACCTCCACTGGCTCCCGGTCAACAAAAGAATCACCTTCAAGCTCCTCATGCACGCCTACAAGGCCCTCCACAACATTGGACCTGCTTACCTCATCCACCACCTCACCTTCCACATGCCCACCAAATTACTCCATTCACTTGGCCCTGGCCACCATCCCACTGATCCAATAGACCACAGCTGGAGGAAGATCCCTCCTCTGTCTCTCTGCTAAGACCTGGAACTCTCTTCCTCTTCATCTCAGGCAATCTCCCTCTCTGCCTCAATTCAGGAAGGACCTCAAGACCTGGCTCTTCAATTGATCCTGTCACCCAGCACTTCGACTGAGCTGCAGTACCCCCCGCACCTTGAGACCAGAAAGAGTGATTAGCTGCACTCTATAAGAATCCTGGTTGATTGATTGAATGTATTCCATCCAGAGCTGAACCTCCTTCTGGTCCCAGCTGAGGTAAGGACAGAATGCCATCTTTTTCCTACATTCCTTGTTGTAATAGAACAAGCCGACCCCCCCCCCCACTCTCGATAGCCTCGCTGTGTATTGTGCTGGAATACAGCATGCCCATCGCTTGTAATTGGTTCCTTCATGTGCTTGTCTAAATTCCCTTGTTTTTGTTGGTGAATAGGCTACATTTGTCCCTCCTTTTGCTCCTTTGGTCACGCCCTGGAGACTGGCCCTCTTACATGGCTCATCTCACGATCGGTCGTATATGTTAGTTTCAGCGCACAACTTTTTTCTTTTGCCTTGGCTTCTGGTTTAGGATTGTGGTGTTTATTGGTGGCCTTGGGCCATGGGAGCCTACACACATGTGCCATTGTAAATGTGCTCCCTGTGTGGATCTCCCCATGCCTCACTACATGACACGTGCCCCTCTGGAAGCCTAGACCACAGCAAGGTGGCATGCAGGAAATGTAGGTGGGTGCCTTGCTGCAGCCCTACTCCTTATTGTGCACAGACAAGCTGTGCCAATTGCACCGTGCATGCTTGTGCAAAACCAGGGCACCCCTTGCTAAAGCCAATTCCTAGAGGCGATCCCGTGCCTGGTTTTGCTCCCACTGCTGGTGATAATATATCTCCATTCAATTGGCTTCCTGCATCCCTCCTCCTTCCTCTGGCTGAGCCTGCCGGCCCGGGTAAAGGTCCCTCTTTGAGTTGTAATCAAGTTTCCCACATGCCATGAACTTGACCCGAAGGTATTGGAACGCTTTGCAGGAGCACCAGTTTAGCGGATGTCAGATTCACCAGTTAATTTGCACTAGTCAGATAACTCTAGTGATTTCAGTTTTTCTCGAGATCTTGACTGATGCCAGGTACATTTCTTTTAAGTAACACTGTGCTTCTTCTCGGCCAACCACTCATATTTTTGACCACGTGCTTGTTCGACCTGTATTGGGTTCAAGCAGCTATAGGTGTCTGGGTATACAAACCATGTGCAGTCTCGGTCCCTAGAACCAAACGACCCAGGGTACATGCAGACCCACCGACCCACAGCAGTTGGTATCTCAGTCATTTATCTGAACAAAATCTCCTTGAAAAATGTAGGGCAGAATTTAAGAAAAGTGACGCTATATCAAATGCAGCGTCACCTTTCTTGAGCCCCGGCACCCCCCAAACGCCACCATGTGTGCACCATATTTAAGATACGGCGCACCATGGTGGTAGTTTGAACAATAGCGTAAAAAGTTTTGATGCTATTGTGGCGCAATGCGTGGCAAAGTGCAAGGAGGCCTATTGATTTAACTAGGTGCGTCATTTTAACGTCTGCTCTAAGCAGGTGTTAAAAAATACATAAAAAATGTGCGTGAAATAATTTAAATTTCACTGCACCATTTTTTTCAGGGTTCCTAACGGGGGAACACCCCCTTGCATACATTATGCCTGGCGCAGGCGTAATGTGGTGCAGGTGTTACAAAGTGGCGCAATGCATTCTTTAAAATGGACCCCTACGTACTCTGCAGAAGTAGCGCCAACCCCGAGTCCCCTTACCGCCAGCCTTTCCATGGCGTGTCTACCACCATGGACAGGCTGTCGGTAAGGGGAGTCGAAATCCCCAGGGCAGCGCTGCCTGCAGCACTGCCCTGACGGCTTAGAACTGCCGGGACCGCCATGGCAGTATACCGCCGGTCCTGGCGGTGTCACCATGGCGGTACCGACACTGTTGAAATGTGGTGTCCAGTACTGCCAGCCTGTTGGAGGTACGAATGCCACTATAGCCCTGGCGGTCACCGACCGACAGAGTTATAATGAGTGCCTCCATCTTGCCCCCGTTAATCAATTCCTTAATAGTCCTATCTAGTATAATACATTTCTTAGGAAACAAGGCAAGATCTTGTTTTGGTAGGCTTTGATGAACAAAATAATAACATTTAGACTCCCTCATCCCTTTTTCTACCCTCTCATTAACTTACAATATCCCTAGTTGCATGAAAACATCATTATTTAACGCCTGGGTCAGGGCAGGCGTTAGGGGACCTGTGGACCCATTTTCATGGTCAGTGACCATGGAAAGAGCCCCAGGTCCCCACCCAAGCCCCAGTAATACCTCCACCCACACCAGGAGGACACCAGAGGTTGGGGGGGACCCCATCTCAGGTAAGTACAGGTAAGTAGATGTAAATATTTTTATTTTAAATTAAGTGCCATGGGGGGGGGGCTAACTTGCGCCCACCTACATGGTACTGTGTGCAATGGCCATGCCCAGGGGACTTAAGTCCCCTGGGCATGGCCATTGGGCTGGGGGGCATGACTCCTGTCTCTATTTAGACAGAAGTCAAGTCCATGGGGGTTGTGCGTCTAACAATGGTGCTAGTCAGGTTAGAGTCATTATTTTGACTATAATCTGACTAGCACCATTCTTTCTTGCACAATCTTCAGTTTTCCCCACTCCTCCTCCCACCCCGGTTAGCATTATGTATTTTGACGCTAACCGGGCCTTTGTGCCGGCTTGCGCCATTCCGTAAATATGGCGCCCGGCTGGCGCTCTGGAATGGAGCTGGCCGGCGCCATACTTTTTGACACAAACCTGCTCTAACGCAGTTTGCACCCAAAAGTATAAACCAGGGCCATAGTCTCATTGAAGAGGTTCATTACATTTGATGCACCTTTGGTTGATTTTGTCAGTAGACTACCACTACTTTGTGGAGTAGTACTGCACAAAACATGTTACCTAAGATTTCCAGAGGATGACTTATCTAAAGAACATTGATCAACAATACAAGAAACTGGTCACTTTTTTAAAAAGAGAGAACACAATGAATTCTACAGTTTGGATCCAGTAGGTGATCAGTGTTGTACGTCTTTGTGTCCCATACGGCAGAGTGGCGCACTGCGCATGCGCTCATGTGCCAATGGAGGATTGACTTGGTCGCCACAGTAACGAAGCAAGATGGAAGAAAATAACGAGGAAGGCTGAGAGAAATAAAATGGCTTTACAGACAGGTTATTGCACAGAATTGCAGAAAAGATCCTTCGTAATACATACTCATGAAAGTGACTAAATTAAATGAAGTGCCCGCTAATGATGTAGACACAAACGATAATGTGATGCGTAGAATGGAACAATGTAAGGGTGGAACGTAGTTTGAGATGGAGAGCCTGATTTAGAGTTTTGTGGAGGGTTTATATAGTCCAACAGGCTATAATGGAATTGTAATATTGTGGACGGGATATCACGTTTGTGATGGAGTAACCCCCCTCCACCCAACTCTAAATCAGGCCCATTGTTTGTTATTTCAGCTTGCTGTTTCCTGCCACAGTGAAGTATTTTGCCATTGTGTCTAGCACTTCAATGCCACTGGTTTTCCTTCAGATGTCTGGTGGCCCATCTATTGCATCTGAGAATAATGTAACCCTCAAAGAAAAATCCTTAATGAAGACCGGTTCATGAGGAGAAGCGCTGAGAAAACGTAGGTTTGCACCTGTATTTGGGAGTGCTAGTAATTTAAATGTCTTTGCTTATGTTGCTAGACAATTGTTAACAATCTTTGCCTACAAGATCAAGACACTCATGAAATGTTGCAGATTTTACTCCAGAAAACATAAGGTCGGTGAAAGCATTGACAATCATGTGGCAGCTCTGAGCTCTCTATAGCAGCAAACTGTGATTGTGAGAATATAAATTATTATTACAAACTGGAGAGAACACATGGTAAACAAACTGCAAGAGAGAAGGCGGACTACTTTCGAAGTTAGAGATGCTGTTGTGCTTCCTGAGAGCACAGAGCATTCCCAGAAATGTATGGAAGAGATTAGGGAGAGGCATGTGTAATAATGGAGTTACGGCCATTGTTGGGAAGGACAATGCAGCCAAATAAAAATAAAACCAGTGGCACTTTAAAGAACCCTGCATTTTGTTACAATATGTTAGTGGAAGTCATGTAAGAATTTGCAAAATTGCTCTGTTGTGGACAAGATATACAGCAAGTAAAAGCTGAGACATTGGGGGTCATTACGACTCTGGCGGATGGTGGTAATTTGGGGAAAGGTACTGCCAACAGGCTGGAGGTACATTTTCCCAAATTATGACACTGGCAGTCTGGCTCAAGCCAAACGGCCAATGTACGACTCCGTCCGCCAGGGTGGTAACAGCCGCTGGGCTGGAGACTTCGGTCTCCAGCCAGGCAGCCGTCACAATCCCACCCTTGGTATAATGACCCCACCTACCGCCATGGTTTTCGTGGCAATCGTACTGCCACGAAAACCATGGCGGTAGGCACTATCAGTGCCAGGGAATTCCTTCCCTGGCACTGATAGGGGTCTCACCTGCCCCCCTCCCCCTCCCCAGACTCCTCGGCCACCCCCCACCCACGCACATTTACACTCCCACACGCGCACACATACACACTCATACAGACACACATACCCACATCCACCCACACATGCACACATACATATACCCACACACCGCAACATACACTAACATACATTGTCGCACACACGCATTCACAACACACAACATACACGTACACTCACATTCAGTCATTCATGCACGCATTCCACATGACTCACACCCGCATGCATGCATACAGAAACAGACACACACACACCCCCACACAACACCCCCACACATCCACCCCCAACCCCCACCACCCCTCTCCTGTCGGAGAACCCACCTTTCCTGCTGGCAGGGAGTCCTCCAGCAGGAGGCAGCAGCATCCACAAGCAAAACACTGCCAGGCTGTATCATTGCTAATGATACGGTAAGTGGTGTTTTGGTGGTGTGGCGCTGCTGCTGGCGACGGGCGCCAACATACCATCGCCATGGCCACCTTACCGCCATCCGCTGCCATGACCGTCTACGGAATTCCCCCACCCTTCTGGCGAAATTCCATCTACGGTCATAATGCAGTTGGCGGCTGGTAGCCATGGCGACGGTATGTTGGTGCCCGTCGCCATGGCGGTAGGTGGCATTTACTGCCAATGTTATAACGAGGGCCATCATTTCAGCACAGCATGTAAAGGGGGCAAAGCCAACATGATTTGGATTGAAGATTCCTTAATTTTTTTTCTAGTTTAGTTTTGAGTGTGAGTGAAGCGCTAGTGTAAAGGTCTACCCCAGTGCTTAATTTGTAAAATATTAAGTGCCAGGGCCCTTCTCAGGACTGCCCCTGCCAGCCCTGCCAGTGACAGAACCAAGTCAAATTCTAATCATCTCACTCCTACAAGTCTGGCAACGCAGACTGTAAGAATGGTGTGGAAAAGTCTGAAGTGTCATTTTAATGTATATTTAATTATCAAAGACTGTGGTTGTGCTCATCTCAAAATTAGACAAACAGTGCCACCATCTGGTAGACTGATATTAGTGCTTGTGCTGAGAATTATGTGCCAGTGCAGAACACCGGAAATTACCGGCTCAACTTAAGCACTGGTCTCCCCAGATGTACTGTTCTCATAGATGGGCTGGAGAAATTATAATAGGCTTGTGTATGAGTACATGTTCACCATTCTGGTTACAGTTTTGGGAAGGTAAGAAATTGTTGTCAACTGAGAAACATTCTGAAGGTTATACAGGCACAGAATTAACATTCCGGGTTATTTCTGGACTGACATGAATTAAAGGGGTGCCGAATTCAGGGGGAAGGTTTATGTAGCAGACAGGGATGACTCCCTCTAGGATGAACACAACAGGAGGACATTGTCACGCCCGCTGCATTCCTTTAAAGCAGTGCGGCGGGGCAGGGCGCAACCTGAATAAAGATGCTCCTTGCCAGCAGGAACAGCTTAGCGTACTAGCTAAGCATCTGCAGTTTCTCTGCCATCAAGCATTTACCTCCATTTATGGGTCACCACGCACTGTCGGCGTTGTCAGCGTTCATCATTGTTGGCATTTCGCTGAACGATTTCTCCTCCATTTTCCCGACTTTTGTAGCTTTGTACTCTGATGAAAGGCTGCTCCAGCTATCCTCCCGAATTCAACCCTGGAAAATAAAAACAAGATAAAGTAGACATTAAATATAACTTTCTATCTACTAAGGCGGTAACACGTGCTGCGCTAAAGGTTTATTTATTCATTAATAGTAATCTGATGACTTTTGCCGCTCTTGCTTTAGTCCCGAAATGTATCCTATGAAAAAATGAACAAATATCAAGGTTATGTATAGGCAAAACCATTTACATGACAGCAACACGCACTGCACTGGCATCTTTAAGTTAAACTACAAATCGACTGACCTGAAAACTATTTTCTGTGTTGGAACCTTTTCTGTTTTTGGCAAAGGTGAAACCCATTCTGATGCTTCTACAAGTTCTATAATTTGAGAGTTTTGTGATCTACCTAGTTCTTTCTTTACATCCCCTCTTACAATAAAAGGAATATTACGTACTTTATGAATTTTCAGTTTTGCACCCTCTCTGATTCTGATGTAGTGTGTGAATCCCTTCAATTGACCTACGTTTCCATTAAAAACGTCCACAAATTCTTACAAAACCCATATTTTTGTATCTTCTTCATCACTCATTGCTTGTCTATGTTTAAATTTAAAAATAAGCATTCTAAATCCAACTACGTCAATGCTGTCACCCGTGTAACTTTCAGGAGAAATGTCAGGTGGTCCAAATAATTCCCTATATTATTCACAAAATACTTGTGCCACATGTTCTCTGAAATAATTGAATATGGAGCAGCCCTGGATTGGACCCTTAGAGTATTTGCCGCTACCCATACAGCGGGTCACATATTAGATGGGGTCTTTGCACGTACTGAGGTACAGTTGGAACTAGCTAATACCCTGCTAAGCTGGACAGATCATCACCTCCTGAGTTTTAAAATTGTGACTAATCACCCCCTCCCGCTGTATAAAACTGAGAGTAAAGTAATTAGACCATGGAAACAGATTAAATTGGAAGAGCTAACACCCGCCCTAGAAGAGGGATGGGACAGGGCCAATAAGCTGTCTCTGCCTTTGTTAGACAGCTTTCATCAGGGTATTGAAATTGCCATGACTCAATTGGCTCCCCCCAAGATTCTCAGGCCCTGTAGCCGGAAGCAGCCCAGTCAACCTTGGTTCACCAGTGAACTTAAATCCTTCCAGAGAAAATATCGGCAACAGGAGCGACAGTGGAAATTGAATCCTGTCCCAGAGGAAAGGGACACACTGAAGTCCACTCTTAAATTTTACAAAGCGCACATTTTAAGGCTAAATCTATTTTTACACTGCTAAAGTTAAAGAGGCATTGAATGCTCCTAGAGAGCTTTTTAAAGTGATTAAGGCATTATCTACTCCCTCTAGGCCATCCGAATTGGAAAACTCCCAGGAGTTTTGTGATAAGGTAGCCAGGTATTTTGAGAATAAAATTCTTCGAATTCATGCCAATTTTATTCCTCATGAGGCTTTTAGGGAACAATCACTTACAGGTTTCCCGGATCCTAAAGCTAGCTGCAAAGTTTTATCTGATTTTCAAATCCCGACTCAGGACAGCATCAGAAAATTGATTCTCGAGATCAAGTCAGGTTCCCCGCTGGATCCTTGCCCTCCTTCCATCTTTCAATTGGCCCCAGCCCTTATGGCTCGGGCATTAGTTCTGATCTTTCAGGAGGTCCTTAACTCTGGGATTTATCCCGCTATATGGAAGGAGACTATAGTTGTCCCTCTAAAAAAGAAGCCAGACGGTGACAGCCAGGACCTAGACAATCTCCGTTCAATTGCTCTTCTCCGTTTCCTGGCAAAGATTCTGGAGAAAATCATGAATAAGGAACACGTAGAATTTTTAGTGGAAGTAGGAGGCTTAGATTCCTCTCAGCATGGTTTGAGAAAGGCGCATAGCACAGAGACCGCTCTTATTTCTCTCTGGCTCCATTCGGAGATTGGTAGATAAAGGGCAAGGAGTCTTTCTAGTTTTACTGGATTTATCGGCGGCATTTGATACCATCTCTCCGCAATTTTTGCTGATCCGCCTTTATCAAGCAGGGATTAGAGAGTGGGCTCTGAAACTCCTTGAATCTTTCTTGACTAACAGATGGACCACTGTTAGTTGTGGTCATTTTAAATCTACACCTTATTTATTGCCCTGCGGGACTCCACAGGGATCTTCATTGAGCCCCACCCTGTTTAATATATATGTTGCTCCACTGGCCAATCTGATTCGATCCTTTGGATTTATCCCCACCTCCTATGCGAATGACACACAGTTAATCGTCCCAGTTAATGAGAACTGGGAGGCGGTGGCGGACCGTTTCAATAATTGTATGCAAGCTGTCAGCAATTGGATGAGGACTAATTGGTTTAAATTGAATGTTGCCAAAACTGAAATTCTTTGTTTCGGGCTGGGCAACGAGCAATGGAATTTACGCTGGTGGCCGAGAGATTGTGGTATCCTTCCAATCCCCACCACTGTTAGCAAGAATTTGGGCATTATCTGTGATAATCATTTATCTTTCAAAAGTCAGGTGAAATACACTGTAAAGACATGCTTATGGCTTATTAAAATGTTAAGGAAAGTTTTTCCTTTTCTTCAATATGAATGGAGAGTCTCTGCTACCTTGGCTCTGGTTATGTCCAAATTAGACTATTGTAACGCCCTCTATCTTAATTTAGACAAAGCTTCGTTGAATAAGTTACAACTGGTCCAGAATTCGGCTGCTAAAGCTGTTCTTAATCTTTCTCGCTGGGTCTCAGTTAAAGGCAGCCTTAGACAACTACATTAGCTCCTGGTGGCCCAGCGAAACACTTTTAAATCGCTATGCCTGACCCATAAAACAGCTCACGGTATTGGTCCTCAATATCTGACCACTAGGCTCTGTTGTTATGAACCCAAGAGATATCTCAGGTAATCCAATGCCTACAGAATTCAGGTTCCTTGCACCAACAAAGCCAAATGGGGTGATAAAGCCTTTACCGTGGCTGCAGCAAAACGTTGGAACTCGCTTCCCCTGAACATCAGGAAAGAACCTAGGGCCAGATGTAGGAAGCCTTTTGCGCCTCGAAAACGGCGAAAAACGCAGTTTGCGAGGCGCAAAAGGTCAAACGCGATGCACAACCGCAAATTGCGAGTCGGTACCGACTCGCAATTTGAGGCTGCGACTCGCAAATAGGAAGGGGTGTTCCCTTCCTATTTGCGACCGCATCGCCATGCTGAGTTGCTTTGGGACCGCGAATTAGGTCGCAAACCAACTCGCAGTTACCATCCACTTGAAGTGGATGGTAACTAATTCGCAAAAGGGAAGGGGTCCCCATGGGACCCCTTCCCCATTGTGAATGTCAATAAAAATATTTTTTCTGAAAAAAACGAAACCAAATGGTTTCGGAATTTTTTCTTTTTGCAGCTCGTTTTCCTTTAAGGAAAACGGGTTGCAAAAAGAAAAAAAAAAACTGCTTTATTCAAAAAGCAGTCACTAACATGGTGGTCTGCTGTCTCCAGCAGGCCACCATCCCTGTGAGTGCATGGACTCGCTATGGGGTCGCAAACTGCAACCCACCTCATTAATATTCACGAGGTGTGTCTTTGCGACCCCATAGCGAGTCGCTGAAGGTGTCTGAGACACCTTTCTGCATGCACGTTTGCGATTTGCAATTTTGCGAGTCGCTATGACTCTCAAATTGCAAGTCGCAAAAGAATACTTACCTACATCTGGCCCTTAGTTATTTAAGTTTTAGGAAACTGGTCAAAACTTGTCTTTTTCTTTGTTAGTCTCTCTATGGGTATCCCCCTTTTTTTTTTTTTTCATCCTGTGTTTCTCTCTGACGGCTCCGGCGTTTCCTCACCTTTTATGCTAGCGATTTGATGCTCTTCGTGAGCCGGAATGCGCTTTATAAATCTAACATACATACATACATACATACATACATACATACATACGTACATATGGAGAGCCGGAGTCTGCTACAGCTTGTAACATAACTCCCCAAAAGACACCCAACACAGAGGTTTGTTTGAAGTCTTTCCCAAAATGTTCAATACTACAGTTGTATGTCCTTTTTGCCTATGCTTCACTTCTTCATCACTATCATCTGATGCTTTCTCTTCTTCTTCTTTAATACATGCTACTTTAATATTGGCTTTCTTCATTTGTTTTTTCCTGTAAACTCTTTCAAAATGACCAATTGTCCCACATTCTAAACATTTAGCATTTTTAGCTGGACAACCATGATATTTTGCAGAGTGAAATCCACTTCCAGAACGAAAACATTCATTTTTTGTTCGATCTGACCAGTATCTCTTCTGATTTTTTGAAGATGCATGATATTTTTCTCTTCTTAGATCCCCATCACGTTTTTCCACAGATCCTTTGGTTTGCTTCCGATCAGCTACATTGGCAACTACTTCGTCTATCTTTTTATCCTGTGTCAGTGTAATTTTCGCACATCTCTCAGATAGTTCCGCTTTCTTCACCAAAGCAATGATATCTTTGAGACTGGATTCTCCTTCAATACACAATCTTTCTTGTATCAATTTGTTTTTTGTATACATTACTATTTGATCTCGCACCAGTTTATCGTGTAAACCAGCGAATCTACATGAGGTGGCAAATTGTTTCAAGGCAGAAACATAGCTTTCTATGTCCTCATGCTTTTCTTGTTTCCTTTGTAAAAATGCATGATGAGTAACAGCAATGCAAACTGCAGGTGAAAAATGATAATTTAGATCCAAAATAGCATTCTGAAACACATCTCCATCACTTCTTTCATGTTTTTGTAATTGGTTATATATACGAAGACCTTCAGGACCTGAACAAAGCATTAAAATTATTTTTTTCATTTCAGCAGTGAGTTAACAATTGCTGTCTTCCACATTTGCAATGTAATTTAAAAAATACTCTTCCCACTCCTTCCATTGTACAACTGGTTCCCCTGGAGATGCTAAAAACTCCTTAGGTGCACACAATTAAAGAGGAAGTAACATCCCTGTGCTCGTAGAATCTCCACTTGATGACATGGTACAGTAACTGCCACAGCTGTTAAATTTGTTCTTAAATGTGTCTCTAATATTTCACGTATCTCTGTTATTTGTACTCAAGTGTAATTAAAAAAAAAAAATGTCTTGTGCCGGTAACACTTTAACAGTTTCCACTTTCTTTGACGAAAACAATAAAAGATGCCAAATATTGATTAAAATGTTCAATTGTGATCCAAAATAATTCTTATACTAGTTTTCTAGAAAAAGATTCCATAATGTAGCTGTGCCGAACAGAAATTGGCAGAAAACTACAATCAAAATGGCTGCATGCGTCGTCTGATGGCAATTTCTAATGGAAATCGGGCACACTCTTGGATTCGGTGCAACAGAATGTAGACACGAGAGACAGCGCGTGAAGGCAGTTCATGAGCTCGCGCTGATTAACAGTCCTCTCTCGCCACACAACAAACTACCAGGCCAATATGACGGCAAGAAGCACTAGCACCTTAATCAAACATACTAGAAGGATTATTACATTTCCGAATAGAAAAAAAAAATCACTTGCCCTATAATGTAGCTTCCACAACTGCACCATATAAAAGTCGACCAGTTTTCTGAAAATCAACAATCCCGTTCGTCGCCATTTCTGTAGTGAAGGACGTCAAATGGTTCTTTGTTCTTTTATTACTATGTTTATTTAGTCAAGTTCAATTCACAAAGTAAACACAGAGATACATGAAAATACAACTGGCACGGAAGGATCGCTAACCGACTCTGCCTGAACATTCCCCACACATCAAAGCCCTGGTCATCACATTCCGTTCCTTTCCATTCCATCCACGCCCGCGCTCCTATCTAATGCATAACGTTATAAAGTGTGTAACATTACACCACCAAAATATATTACAATAACTTACACTCACTACAATTTACCTTGTGAAGAATAAACAGGATATATTGAGTACTGGCGCTGAACTCTATAAGCCACTGTACTATGAACTCTTGAAAGACTATATTGTGTTGCTTTATGTTTTATAATTACCTCATCCACTTTGAAAATTGAGTTAAAGGTGTGTATAATCCTAAGTAAGTCTAAGGGGAGTTTTGGGCCTTTTTCTGTTTCTAGTTACACTCATCATGTGTATTGTCCTTTTAGATCACTCTCTCCACAAATCCAATGATGTGTACCACACAATGGAAGAGGGGTTTCAACAAGTATCCGAACCACCCCTACTTTTTCAATACTACATACACTGCCCTACATTTTATTATGAAATATTACTTGGTTCCTCCCTCTTTTCTATTTGCACCCAGGAAGACGTACAAGACTCCACTGGTACACGAACCTGCAATAACTCTGTGGAACCAATGTCCTCTCTCTCTCTCTCTCTCTCTTCCATCCCTCTTCCCCCACCCTACTTTGATTGGCTTTGACTAATGGTGGGCTGACAAGGTGGTGGGCGAAGTTGGGAATCTACTATGTGGGTTTACTATCGCTCCTGCAGAAAACTAAGGTGAGACCTGACAGAAATAGAAAACTAGTTTAATGCTAGAGCAGACCCTCATGTTTATTAAATGGATACTGGGAAAAGTAATTGTAATTCTAAATGTATCTATATAGTGCTTACTACCCCAAGGAGGCGTCAAAGCGCTTTTTGTTGAGTAGCATGCTGCTCTAGAAAAAGTGCTGCGATGGGGTCTGGAAACTATAAGAATCAGGAAAGGAGTGGCTACATAGGAATTTTAAAACAGAATTTTAACTAGCGATATTTTTTCTACTGAGTTGCCGAGTAGCAAGGTTTTTGAGTATATCAGTTTGAAATAGTACGTGTCTGGGAAGAATACTCGACAGGCAAATACCACTTAAGAAATACAGGAGTAGGTTGTCCTTTTGTAGACAATTATGTAAATTAAGTTATAGTATTGTTGAATTTGAATGTATATAGAAACCTTATATGAATATTTATTCTATTTAGTGACTCATTACGAGCGATAAATAATCTGGTATGAAGTGTTGAACGGAATAGTGTGTATAGTGTAATGTTAATTCCTCATTCATAATCATCGTGGTAGTATTGAAAATCTTGGGGCATATTTACAAGAGGCTTGCACCACCAAAGGGTGACAAGCCTCTCAACCATACCTATAAGGCCACGCAAAGCCACTTTGCGTGGCTTTGAATGGCCTCATAGATATGGAGTAAGTCAAAGCAGCACCTATGAGGATAGCAAGGACGTATAATGTAAAACATCAGTTGTCAAGGCAGGTTTTACAACCGCAATACAGGGTGGCTAGCAGTGAACAGTATAGTGACAAAAGTTTTAAACAGTGCCTGCCAGGCTCAGAAGATGAGATCTTGCCCTGCTGGTCCCAGAAAATATTTGGCTTCCCTGCCACTCCTTGTGGAATTAGTAAGAGCCTGGACTTTGTCACACAGAGACAAACACTATGAACTTTCTACCTTCACAATTTGAAACAGCGAGGGGTCTCGGAAAACGGCAGTGAAACAAAGTGAATGGAGTGTGTTGTGAAGGATTCACTATCTCAGACTGACTTTGCAGAGGATCCTCAACACGTTTTGGAAACTGCAAACAGTTCAAAATAGGGTAAAGTTGGGCCGCTGTTCAAAACCTCAATTATACATTATTCCCAGTTGCCAGTCAGAGGACCTCAAGAGTAGGGAGATGAAAAGGGCCCTAGAAAAAGCGAATACAAATTGTAGCAATTTTTACCTAGGACTTATTTTTTCATCCGGAAAACAATGTGCCACCCCCAGAAGAAATGAATGCTGGACAGTTAAGCAAAACATGGCCCTATGTTGGATCATTGGATACAAATACTTTTACATTCACTTTGAAACTAAAGCTCAGTGCTAATTGTATCCATTCCACAATAGATTGTTTCAGATACAACTAGTCGCAGTTGCACTCTAGTCACTTTCACTGGGTGTATCGCTGATGATGTCATTGGCTACTCAATGGTATTCCTTGGGAAATAGAATGTTAAGAGGGCATGCTCTTCTCTTGCTTGCAGTGTCTGGAGAAAGTTTCAATGGATACAAGACTTTGCATGGTCTGGAAACCTAAATACAGCAATGCATAGTTATTAATTTAGTATAATTCGGCCAGTGCGCATGTTATACATTAATGTACAAGAAATAAACATAACAAAGTGGAAGGGCATTCATTATATGTTAACCCAACACAATGAGTACATTAGGCCCAGTGCTGAAAGGTACATTTACAAGCAGAGATGTCTGCACACAAAGATTTACATCTACCCCTGAGCGTAAATCTCCACTTAGATATAATTCAGAAACTCTGAGTTAGAGCTGTAGTAGTAGGACTATGGGCCTGATTTATATATTGACGAATGGATTACTTCGTCAGAATGGTGATGGATATCCCGTCTGCCAAAATCTAAATCCCATACAACATATTGGGAAATAGATTTCAGTGGACAGGATATTCATCACTGTTGTGACGGAGTAACCGATCCACCAATATCTATATCAGGCCATATGGTGTCCTCATCACTTTACATGTGGAGAGGGCAGGTACCACTCAAAATACTTTTGGGCATTTGTGAAAATTTGGATTTGAAGCCATAAAGTTTCTTGCCATTGAGCCAGGTTTGGACTAGTTGCTGCTTGTTTTTCTTGGCAAATACCAGGATTTTTGTTTTGCTGGGGCTCTGCTCTAGATAGCTGCTGGACGTCCAGGTGTGGATGAGGTGCAGGCAGTTTCTGAGGTACTGGGTGTGTGGACCAGAGGAGACTTTCAGGTAGAGTTGTTTATCATCGGTACATCGATTAACCTTATGCTGTTCGTTGGGAAGTAGAGCCCCAAGGGGCTCAGTGCACAGGTTGAAGATGATAAAGGAGGGGATGGAACCCTTCTGGTCTTCACAGGTGATAGGGACTTTCTGGGCCTTGGAGATAAACTGGCATGTTGGCTGGAATCCACAAGTAAGTTGGGAACATCTGCATGAGTAAAGAGTAAACAGTGCAAGAGGACAGGAAAAACACATCACTCTAAACAATCACTTGTGCAGCAGCTAGTCTCCGACATCTGCACATATGTACCTCACCACATCCCTCATCGTACCATCTTACAATACCCTTGAGGTTGAGGCCCGTATTTATAGGATTTTGGCACAGGGCAGTGGAGCAACTCACCTTGCTGCACTGCCCTGCGTCAAAGAGAAACTGCAGGAATGCGCCATATCTATGGCATTTGGTGCCTTCCTTCCCTTTCCCACTGCGCTGGTGCCGTTTCAGCCGCCTAGTTCCAACACAGATACCTTTGAACCATGGTGCAAGGGTGCCTGCGTTGCATGTAGCATTGTTTTTGTGCACCTTCTTGCAGAAAGACAAATCAGAGTGGCATTTCCCTCTTTCTATGGGTGCTGCAAAATGCAGCACACATGGAAAGAGGAAAAAACGAAGAGAAATACAAATATTTCTCCTCGTTGTGCCTCACTTGGTGCTGCCCCAGGTTTACAGGCTTTTGTGAATCTGGGACAGCGTCAAAATCCATGGGTGTTGCATGGGAACACCCACCGCAGTGCCCCTGGAACACCTCCTTGACACTCTACCAATGCTAACCAGTGCTAAAGTGCATATGCTCTCTCCCTTAAACATGATAACATTGGTTCATTCCCAATTGGCATATCTTATTTACTCGTACGTCCCTAGTAAAGTGCACTACATGTGCCCAGGGCCTGTAAATTAAATACTACTAGTGGGCCTGCAGCACTGATTGTGCCACCCACATAAGTAGCCCCTTAACCATGTCTCATGCCTGCCATTGCAAGGCCTGTGTGTGCAGTTTCACTGCCACTTCGAGTTGGCATTTAAAAGTACTTGCCAAGCCTTAAACTCCCCTTTTTATACATATAAGTCACACCTAAGGTAGGTCCTAGGTAACCCATAGGGCAGGGTGCTATGTAGATAAAAGGCAGGACATATACCTGTGTAGTTTATATGTCCTGGTAGTGCAGAACTCGTAAAATCGTTTTACACTGCTGTGAGGCCTGCTCCTTTCATAGGCTAACATTAGGGCTACCCTCACATACTGTTTGAGTGGTAGATTCTGATCTGAAAGGAGTAACAAGGTCATATTTACACGCCCAGAATGGTAATCAAACACTTATTGGTGAGGTTGGATTTTATATTACTATTTTAGAAATGCTACTTTTACAAAGTGAGCCTGTCTCTGCACTTAAAATCCATCTGTGCCTTACAGACGGTCTCCAATCGATGTCTGGGCTGGGCTGGTTGACAGCTCCCCTGTGCATTTCACCCAGACAACCACAAACACAGGACACTCAGGATGGGTCTTCCTGGGCTGGAAGGGTGGAGCGCCTGACACTTACATTACAAAGGCCAGTGGCCTGCCCTCACACAATGGACTGCCAAACCCCCTACTGGGACCCTGGCAGACAGGATTGCACTGAAAGGGGAACTTGTGCACTTCAAAACCACTCTTTGAATTCTCCCCCACTTCAAAGGCAAAGGCTCTTCTCTCTGCTGCTCGTCGCTCCTCTTCTTCTTTACCGTCTTCTGTGATCTTCTCTCTTCTGATCTTCCGCCCCTCTTCTTCTTTACCTTCTTCTGTGATCTTCTCTCTTCTGCTCTTCTGCTCCTCTTCTTCTTTTACCTTCTTCTTGGATCTTCCCGCGTCTGCCCTCCTGCTCCTGACTCGTCTCTCTGACCTCCCTCACTCACCACCCCCTCTGTAACGCCCCTATCTTCCTATCTTTCTATCTTTCTCCCTCACTCGCCACCTCCTCTGTAACCCCCCCTATCTTCCTATCGTTCTACCCTTCTATCTCTCTCCCTCACTCACCTCCACCTCTGTAACCCCCCCTCCCCTATCTTCCTAACTTTCCTCCTAACTTTCTTCCTAACTCCCCGCCACCCTTAAGCCCCCCTCCCCCATTTTTCTCCCCTCTACCTGTCCCCCCTCCCTCCGTTTTCCCGCCGCCACCTCCTGCACGCACCCGCCCACCCAGCTCCCATTCGTTGGCCCACTCCCGTCCCCCGCCCCCAGCTGACCCCTCCCCCCCCTCTCCCTCTTATGGCGGCCGCTGCGCGACAGAGTTAGCGACCCTTGACCCAAGGGTAGGTCGCTCCCCCTGCCGCTGCAGCTCCACCAGCCCAGGCTCCTGAGACCTCCTAGCAAGCCCAGCGAAATCACAGTAAGTACCCCCCCCACCCCCCAGCCCCTCGCCCTGCCCCGCGCTACTCACCTCCTCTCCTGCTTCTTTTCTTCATCTCTGATCTTCCTCTGTGCTCTTCATCTGTATTCTTCATCTGTACTCTTCTTCCTTTCCTGCTCCCCGTCCTGCGTGTTGTTTCTTCTGTCTTCATCTGTGTTCTTCTTCTGTGTGCTTCTTTCTCTCTCCTCTGCACCGCGACCTGCGTGTACCTTCTTCTTCTGAGTCCTTCTTCTAGGCTCTTCTCTCCTCTGCTCTGCTTTTTTTTCACCGTCTTCTTGGCTCTTCTCACTGCTGCTCGTCACTCCTCTTCTTTTTTCCTTCTTCTGTTGTAGATAAAAGGCAGGACATATACCTGTGTAGTTTATATGTCCTGGTAGTGCAGAACTCGTAAAATCATTTTACACTGCTGTGAGGCCTGCTCCTTTCATAGGCTAACATTAGGGCTACCCTCACATACTGTTTGAGTGGTAGATTCTGATCTGAAAGGAGTAACAAGGTCATATTTAGTACGCCCAGAATGGTAATCAAACACTTATTGGTGAGGTTGGATTTTATATTACTATTTTAGAAATGCTACTTTTACAAAGTGAGCCTGTCTCTGCACTTAAAATCCATCTGTGCCTTACAGACGGTCTCCAATCAACGTCTGGGCTGGGCTGGTTGACAGCTCCCCTGTGCATTTCACCCAGACAACCACAAACACAGGACACTCAGGATGGGTCTTCCTGGGCTGGAAGGGTGGAGCGCCTGACACTTACATTACAAAGGCCAGTGGCCTGCCCTCACACAATGGACTGCCAAACCCCCTACTGGGACCCTGGCAGACAGGATTGCACTGAAAGGGGAACTTGTGCACTTCAAAACCACTCTTTGAATTCTCCCCCACTTCAAAGGCATTTTTGGGTATATTAACTGGATCTCTGACCCCACCAACTCAGACACTTCTGGACCTGAACCTGCAACCTGTCAAGAAGAACTGCCTGGCTGCCCAAGGGACTCATCTGGACTGCTTTGGTG